>NC_089771.1:452216-522216 GCF_040412425.1 Macrobrachium rosenbergii | reverse complement strand
AAAATGGTTTCATCTACTGAATAATAATAATAATAATAACACACATAATAATAATAATAATAATAATAATAATACTAATAATAATAATAATAATAATAATAATAATAATAATAATAATAATAAAAGGACCGCGGCCTCAACAAAGTAGGACTGAATTCATGTTGGGTCATTGAGCAGGAGAAACCATTTGATTTGAAAATTATGAAGAAGATGAAAGGACACCGTAATATATTGAAAACTACAGCTTACTCAATTCCAGAGACGCTTTATTCGTCACACTGTTTGGCTGTGAAACAGTCTCCTGAGACATTGTGGATTAGGAACTTCAAAGTTCAGGCAAAGATGCAAATGCATTATTACCCCAAAACAATTCATCTTGTATTTTTATAATTTTATTACATTTTAATCTATTTATATAGTAATTTGTTAATAATTTTCTTTTTTTTTAATAACTGATTCTCTTATTTTTGTACTTCCTTTTACGTTTGTTACATTCAAATGAACACCATAGTCTTTATGAGATTGAATTTTCAAGTCAATAATTTTTGGGGTTCCTCATAAGAATAGGGTCCATGTTCTGAATAATAATAATAATAATAATAATAATAATAACAATACATACATAATAATAATAATAATAATATAATTACATGGAGTGAAGGATAAGATCATTCCCAGTCACTGAACTACTGCTTTTGAAGACGTAAAATATTTAGATGAAAATCAATCATCTTCCATAATTAATAATTTCTTCTATTCTCTGCAGACGAGATCTTTCCTAGTCACTGAACTACGTCCTTAAAGGCGTAAAACAAAGTTACATATAGATAACTTAATTTCCAACTATTTCTGAGATTTATTTCTATTTCTCCTATTTAATAATTTAATATATTCTTTTAATTTTTAACAAAGCAGGAAACACACGTGACGGTCTTATTGCTGTACCGACCATTCATAAACAGGAAATCCCTTGGATCCAATTAGCATCCAGTCTAAAATTAGTTTATGGCAGTTAACTCCTGACGTAGCTACCAGAATTAAGTGAACGTACTTGCTTTACGTCGCAACAGAGAGAGAGAGAGAGAGAGAGAGAGAGAGAGAGAGAGAGAGAGAGAGAGAGAGGGAGAGAGAGAGAGAGAGAGAGAGATAGAGAGGAGAGCTGGGGAAGAAACTGTATGAAAGAACATGTACTTGCCTCTTCTATAAAATAAAGAGAGAGAGAGAGAGAGAGAGAGAGAGAGAGAGAGACAGAGAGAGAGAGAGAGAGAGAGACAGACAGAGACAGAGAGAGAGAGAGTTGGAAACAGAAGAAAGAAGACAGACAGTAGACAGAGACAGAGAGCTGGGAAAACAGAATGAAAGAACATGTACACCACACACACACACACACAATCATTACACACACACACACAGGGAACTTAGGCAAACTCTGACTGTCTCACAGTTAGCTAGATCTGGGCATCCGAGTCAAACTGAGGGGCCGTTGAGAATTGCGTCATTTTCTGAACAGCAATGGTGGTTTGTTTTATGTAAAAATAGACTTAACAAATGCATGGATCCAAAAAAACATTATTTCCATGGACCTCCACTAGACTCGAAAGTTACGGGTTCGACATTTTTTGTCGACTTGAATTCACTTCTAAAATTTAGTTTAACAGGGATAAGATAAGTTCTACAAGCTAAGTTTATCTTGAGCGCGATAATAACCATTTTTCGAGTAACAAAATGAGAAGTTGGAGAAACGAATATCCTGAATTATGATAAGACGAGAGTACGAAAAGGCTGGGAATTTGAATGAAGAAACAAAATGAGCATAATTTCCGCCTCTATGATTCGAGGAATTGTGCCAGTTCCTCTTTAATCTTATCGCGTCTGAAATCGTTGCATGAGATAAAATTGAGTTATATCCCCTTTATAGATATGATTTCCATCTCGACTCTGTCATAACGAGAGTAATTACCTTAAACCTAATTAGGATATTAAACATGACTGACTTTCAGAGGATCCCTAACTTAAATTCCTCAAACTTTAGAAGGAAGATTTTTCAGATCTCTTCAGGAGAGACGTTTCCTCCTGCAGGAAGTTCCTTACTTTGCTCTCAGCGAAAATTTTGATGTCCACAAGTTACTAAGTAAGGGCATTGCAGTGCAGTTGACGCAGATTTATCCCTCGAAGGATAACTTTCAACTTCTCAAGGTACCTTTGCAAAGTCCTCCAGAGAATCCTTACCATAATTTTTATGGCTGGATGCTGACTTTGGTAAGAAAAGTTGCTATTTCAAGAGTTCCGTAAGTCCTTCTTATTGAATGTCAATATATATTGTCTTTTAACATGGTTTTGAATATTTGCTGCAATAGGGGTATATTAGAACAAGGGTATATAAAGACAGGACTTTGGGGCAATGAATTATTTTATAGGGCCTGAAGTTGCTGTTAGTTAACGGATGAGACAGGTGAGTGACTGAAGGAAGGTGGTGGTATTTACACCAGGTAAGGACCAGCGCCCTAGATAAGGTTAGTTTGCTGAGATTAAGCAAGGTGCCAATGGCCTTGGGGGGATATTTGTATTTTATAATGTCTTTTGTGACTGATATTGACTGATGATATGACCATATATTTTCTGTGGTGTCTGTATTTAGACCAACCATAAGAAGCAAAACTCACTCATATTTTGGTTTACTCCTAAAAACCCTGGTTTTACACTTAGTCCCTTCGTGTTTTTATATATAACTGGCTAAAAAAACACACAAAAACAGTGATTGCACCAGCATTAATATGGTCAAATGTATGTACGAGATGTGAGTCGGAAAAACTTGTTTCAAGGATTTGAAACATATGTTTTTTACATGTTGATAATAAAATTTCAGATATTTTCATTTGATTTACAAGTTGTATTAGCATGAATTTCAGAGTTAACAGAAATAAATAACTCCACAAATTCTCTCATTTCTTTTGCAAGCTTTACTGGCTTTATATTCTTACAGAAATTTTAACTCGTAACAAAAAAATGTCCTCAAAGGGACAATCTCTCTTGCTATGGAAGAGCCTGCCTCCTTTTGCAAGTTGCTCTCTGGGTTTTGTTTGGTCAGTTATTCCTTTTGGAAAAAACTATATCTTATACTTCATCTGACTTTTTGCAGGGTTAAGTTTTTCTGATGCTTTTTTTAGGATTTGGTTCAAAGTTTTCTGAGTTTGTTTTTACCGTTCTTCATTGGTTAGGAAATTTAGATGGAGATTTAGTCTCTGTATTTTTTTGAAGTGAAATTACAATGATACAAGATGTTCTTGATAGTAATATTTTTTTGTATTAACTCATTTTTTTATGACAAGGGATATCAGTTTATATGCTCAGTTCAGTAAATTCCTAAAATTTCCAGTTATTGATTTGATCCTTACACAGATAGCGTCTTAATGACATTACAATGATATACAAGATGTTAAAGATAGCAATATTTTTTTTGTATTATATGTTGAAATTTTTTTAATTGACAAGGGATGCAGTTTGTCAGTATAAGTTCAGTTAGGGCCATGACACTAAACTCCCTAAAATTTTCCATTTATTGATTTGAGTCCTTGATCAGCGTTATATATTAACAAAATTATATAAAACTTTGAATTAGTGTAAATCATAATTTTTTTCCCAATTATATGTAAGCAAAAATTTTTAAATTAACAAGTCTGTTGAACTACAGTTTGTCAGAAACATTAAGTAAAATAACTTCAACTTTCCTGTTAAAGAGGCCATTTCACTGGTTAAAAGTCAGTTGACATTAAAAAAAAAAAAAAATCATGATTATTCGAATTAATTAGCCTGATACATTCATTAACTGATACTGATCAGGTTTCTACTTATATAACAAAAGACGCAACATTGCTAAAATCTTTGAATTGAAGTACCAGATAATCAATAGTCATTTTTAATTCTTTTTTCCCAGAGTAGAGCAATTAACTCTTTTGCTTTAAGTTAATAATTATATTTCCCATCTTTTACAGAACAGTAAGGATTGGAAAGGGCTTAACCTTCAAGTGATGTTGCCAAACAATGGATCTCAGGATTGAAACAGACATATGGTCCACAAACCTGAATATAAGACAAGTAAATATTACATAGGCTTTTTTTTGGCCTAAGAAAGATGTAAGGCAATGTACTGTAATCGTTTCACTGGTTAAAAGCTGTGGTCTCTCTCTCTCTCTCTTTATATATATATATATATATATATATATATATATATATATATATATATATATATATATATATATATATATATATATATATATATATATATATATATATATATATATATATATATATATATAGATATATATATATATGTATATATGTATATATGAATATATATATATATATATATATATATATATATATATATATATATAACTATATATATATATATATATATATATATATATATATATATATATATATATATATATATATATATATATATATATATAACAACTATATAGATATATATATATATATATATATATATATATATATATATATATATATATATATATATACTATCTAATTAATGGTAATAATTATATTTTTACAAGAATAACCTGAAGGATTATAGACAACTATTACTCCAATATGGGATCTAGTCAAGTAAAGCTTGATGTTGTAGCAAGGAATAAACCCTTCTATCTCCAGGGATTGAAAATTCATTAAGACAAACACACACCATAAAGTCCACAAATTTCACACACACACACACACAAGAGGACATAACATGAATTAGATTTAATTAGAATGAACGTATTTATATATATATTTTTTTTTTAGATGTTGCCTACAGAAAGCCACAAAAGATAAACAAATTAAGGTTGTATAAATAATTTGACAAAAATACTGTAATATAACTGTTGTAAAATCACGATAATATTTTCAAAAAGGAATCACTGTATGCCTCTTTTATTCCTCACTTCTCCCCTTCCTCTTCGCCTAACTTTTTCAAATATTATTTATATATATATATCAAATATATATATATATATTATATATATATATATATATATATTTATATATATATATATATATATATATATATATTTACATATATATATATATATTATATATATATATATATATATATATATACATATATATATATGTTAATATATATATATAATATCATTTACATTTCAGATTACCAGAAAGAAACTTCTTCATAACAGATACCTTATCAACACAAACTTTACAATAATAATTCTAGAGAGTTATTTGTAAACTTTCAGGAATTGTTAGTAAGAAAACGGAGAGGTTCCTGATTGCATTCTCCCTGTTGTTATCAGAAGGGTCCCAGTGACTTTGTTGCCCGAGTGGAAATGGTATATTGAAATTGTTTTTCGAAGGCTTATGGATTTCACCTCTACAAACACTTTTCTCTTATTATGAAGGTGCATTCTGATATTGCCTTTGCCCTTTGCCTGTCGTCATCTCTTTCTCTATTTTTCTCATTTCCAGAGCCGAGGTCAGAGAAATGTATAGGGAATATTTCTGAAATTATGAAAGAGAATATATTTTTACTCCTTCAATTGAACATATAAAATATTGACAATCTATTCTTACGTGTTGGGAAAACTTCCTTTCCTGTGGCACTTTCAGCCATTCTGCACTTACAAAAATTGAAAACACAGAGTTGGAGTGTTGACAGCGAGATGTAAGAGAGGAAGGGATGGAGGTAAGGTAAAGGCTGAAAAGTGAGTGCAGGTAGGGCTGAAGATGATTCAGAACAACCTTTAGTAACGCCTGCAGTGTACCAATTAATGAGGTACACTGACGGCACTGACCCACTTGTATTTTTTGTTTATTATTATTATTATTATTATTATTATTATTATTATTATTATTATTATTATTATTAACGAAGATGAACCTTATTCATAAGAAACAAACCCAAAGGGGCCATTGACTTGAAACTGAAGCTTCCAAAGAATACGGTGTTCATTTAAAAGAAGTAGCAGAAAGCAATGGGAAATACAGAAAGAAGAGATCACTTATTAAAAAATAAAAATAAAAATAAAAATTCATAGATAAATAGTTGTGATTTTTCGTATTGCTTCCCCAGAATATTAAAATACAATATTTGACCGAGAAAATTTTTAACTGAGCATGAAAGAGAAAAAACACAAAATCAATCACTCCATCTCACATGGCCTCCCAGTTCAAGACCTCAGTCTCCAGTTAACTTATCATTTGCTCAGACACCCAGAGTGCTGTACAGGCAAAGTTTGAAGGCTGCTGCCTTGTACCAGAAGAGACCCTTGTCGTTTAAATTAACAATCCCAGATAGCTGTCTTTCTTCTTGGAGATCTGAACAACTGGGATGTATTTGCTTTTGGGAGCATGCACCAAGAATTTGGTACAACTTGATGCTTTGGGGCAAATGTTTATGTATCTTTTGGGTGTGAACTTTTTCATAACTGTATATATCAAGTTGTTGGTTTAAAATGTGGAGAGATTGATTGTAAAAAATTAAAGTTTTTGAAAATATGGATATTTTGGTAGATAGTGAAATTAAAAGTTATTGAATACTTTCTCAACTATTTCTGTTGTTCAAGAACATGCAGAATTACCAAGAACTGCAGAAACAAACGTTTGCGAAACATAAAGAATCATCTGTTTCGAATCCTCACTTTTGAGAAAAATACAGAAAATTCTACCGTTTTTATGCTATCCCTAAGCGCATTTATTTCCTGAAAAAGTCCTGTAATGAGGAAACGCTCAAACCTTTGCATTATCAGGCCGGATTATAAAACTCTTAAGGACATCTTCGCTTTCTTTGTACCCAGCTTCGAGTTTAATTAAAAGAAACGCCTTCCGTTGCTCAAAACTCTACTCTCATTTCCTTCTGCAAATGAAACAGAATCATACCTAAATATTCACCATTGGTAGAACCTGGTCATTTCTTTCACCGCTTTCTTCTGAGCCAAAAATTTTCACTTGTTTCAGAATTCAGATTCAACGTGTTTCATCCCTCGTCTTTTTGTGTAATCATGAGATGGAAATATTCTGTTTTATTGATCTGACTTATACACATGACTTTCGGTAAATTAAAATAGGGTTAGCCAAGGTGTTACAATATACAACTTTACATTTTTGGTATCCATAAAATCTAGTTCAGCTTCCACGGACACTGTCTCTTTCATATTGAAATTCGAGAATAGCGGGTAATAATTTTAATATTAATGATTTATACTCAGATACGAGAAACGTTTTTCCATTTAAATATTAAGTAATATCACACAATAAATAAGAGTTTGAATATATTTTTACTTTCGTTTTTCTATTTTGAAATCATCAAACAATTTATGACTAATTGTCCCAAACCTTCCATTTTCACTCACTGATTATTCTGATGGTAAACAGAAATCACTTGCCTGTAGCTTTCATATTTAGGTAAGTAATTTTCTCATCTCAACAAATATCCCTTCGTCAAATGGTTCTTTTCACTGATATTTTCTAAGGAAGGACATTCTTTGATTACATCAAACGCGGTTTGGAGAATATAAACATAAACACTCATTTGTACATGCATAGCTTTTATGAAGATTCTCCAGTTATAATCTGTATTATAATTATAACTATTAGACGTTTCAACTTGGAAATGACGAATGTTTGTGAAGTCTTTATTTATATTCTCGTCCCGAGACGATGGTTTTATGTCATGTCATATTTTTCTTTAGATAAATGATGTCTATAAATGAATAGAATATAGATTCTAAATTTAATTTCATTTATAAACATCATTTATCTAGATGAAGATATGAAACGGTATAAAATCAGTATCTTGGAATGAGAATAAAACTAGACTTAAAAAATTTCTGTCACTTTCGAGTTAAACGTCTACTAAATATTCTCCTCAGAAAAACTATTCTTTACCTAATAATTCCATATAAACCTCATTTATCTAAAGGAAGATATATGATACAATAGCATTGTCTTGAGACGAGAATGAAAATAATACTTCAAAAATGCTCGTCCTTTGCAAGCTAAAACGTCTGATAACTATTCCCCCAAAAACTATATGTTACCCAAGTATTCCTTATAAACATCATTTATCTAAAGAAAGTAGAGAATAAAAAAACAATTTCAAAGTCATTTGTCATTTGCGATTTAAAACATCTGACAGCCATTTCATAAAACTACACATTACCTAAGTATTCCAACTTTAATGACGAACACTTTACAAGCACATGAACAACCCCACATTACCCCTGGCAAGGTTCCAATGAAGCTGGTTCTGGATACTTTCCCGTTATTCTCGTCGCGTATCGGAGCTCAGAAGCGCTCAATCTCCCCGCTATTAATTTCAATATTTCCGCCATGATACTTCATTACTCTCATAACTTGATTTTCGCTTCCCAAAAACATTCCCCTGCGAGGAGATAATCGGATCCATGACAAGGGATCGTCTTCCGCTCCGGAATTTGTTTTATGTTTATTTCCATTGAGGGACAAAGGCTTCGCTTGAGTTATAATATTCATATACGTACAGGTCACAGACTGATAGTTATATCTTTGATCTATTGTATGTTAACTGGATTAAAAAAGCAAAAAGTTGTACCAAAATGACTATATTATATTAAAAAATATAATTCTATTTTTATTTATTTCCCCTGAGACACAAAGGTTTTTTGAGTTTAAAATCGTTATGAAAAAGCGGTGACTGGTGACTGATATTCCTTGATTTATGTTAACTGAATTAAATAACAAAAACATTTATACCAAAATGATTGTATACTGTATTATATAATGAATTTTTTCTTTTTATTTCAGTGAGAGACGAAGACTTCACTGCATTATAATTCCTTATATAAATGGATGACTGGTTGATTGATATTCCTGGATTTATGTTAGCTGGATAAAATAACAAAAAGTGTATACTAAAATGATTAAATTATTTTGTAAGATAATTTTCTTAGTATTTATTCATATGACTTCCCCTTAACAATATCATTTTAGTTTATTGGCAGAAACCTACAGGAATCCCATCTTCAGTAACTGATAAAATATTATTGGTAGAAACCTACAGAAATCCCATCGTCAGTAACTGATAAATATTATTGATAGAAACCTACAGAAATCCCATCTTCAGTAACTGATAAATATTACTGGTAGAAACCTACAGAAATCCCATCTTCAGTAACTGACAAAATATTATTGGTAGAACCTACAGAAATACATCTTCAGTAACTGACAAAATATTATTGGTAGAAACCTACAGAAAACCCATCTTCAGTAACTAAAAATGTTATTGTAGAACCTACAGAAAAACCGATTTTCAGTAACTGACAAAATATTATTGGTAGAAACTGCAGAAAATCCATCTTCAGTAACTGACAAAATATTATTGGTAGAACCTACAGAAATCCCATTTTCAGTAACAAAAAAATATTATTGCTAGAAACCTTCAGGAAAACCATCGTCAGAAACTGACAAAATATTATTGGTAAAAACCTACAGAAATCCCATATTCAGTAACTGACAAATATTATTGGTAGAAACCTAAGATGAAACCATATTCAGTAACTGACAAAAACCCAGAAAACTTTTCTTCAGTAACTGACAAAATATTATTGGTAGAAAACCTACAGAAATCCTATCTTCAGTAACTGACAAAATATTATAACTGACAAAAACTTTTTGTAACTGATTATTCATAAAAACATACAGAAAAATCTTTAATTTACTTATTTGGTAGAAACTTCAGAGAAAACCATCTTCAGTAACTGTCAAAATATTATTGGTAAGAAACCTACAGAAACCCCATCTTGTAACTGACAAAAATATTAGGTAGAAACCTAGAGAAAACATCTTCAGTAACTGACAAATTTTTAGTAGAAACTGTACAGAAATCCCATCTTCAATAACTGAAAATATTATTGTAGAAACCTACAGAAATCCTATCTTCAGTAACTGACAAATATTAGGAAAACCAATCTTCAGTATCTGACAAAGTATTATTAGAAACCAGAGAAATCCCATCTGCAGCAACAGACAAATATTATTGGTAGAAACCTACAGAAAAACCCATCTTTAGTAACTGACAAAATATTATTTAGAAACCCAGAAAACCCATCTTCAGTAACTGTCAAAATATTATGGCAGAAACATACAGAAAACCCCATCTTCAGTAACTGACAAATATTATTGGGGAAACTATACAGAAAACCCAAATTCAGTAACAACTAACAAAATATTATTAGTAGAAACCCACAGAAATCTGCATCTTTAGTAACTGACAAAATATTATTGGTAGAAACTTACAGAAATCCCATCTTCAACTGATAAATATTACAGAAACTTCACAGAAACCATCTTCAGTAACTGACAAATATTAAGGTAGAAACTCAGAAATCCCATTTGGTAACTGACAAAAGAGTCTTCTTTGTACTGGTATTATGAAGATAAAAAAGATTTTGGTTCATGACGTCAGATTATATGATTGCATACTTTATCCAGTACTTTTTTCCTTAAATAAATAATTAAAATTTCTCTCTCTCTCTCTCTCTCTCTCTCTCTCCTGCTTCTCATCTTCTTTAAAGTTAAATGCTATCTACTGGACTGTTTCACTGTTGAAAAACAATTACGTGTTTTTGTCTCTGTTCCCTCTCACTCGTTACCAAACCCTCGAAGATCGTGGTTGATGATCAACGTTTCAAAGAGAGAGAGAGAGAGAGAGAGAGAGAGAGAGAGTTGAAAGAAAAACTCCTAACGAGCTTCTTTTTAATATTCCTACCGCTTCCTTCTGCAAATAAATTATGGATTATTTGTCAAAGAGAAGAAAAATGTTACATAAAAACAACGCAGGGAGGACAACTCATTATATGAAACTCTACCAAAGGCAAGTGTTGTAATAGACTTTAGAGGTGGGAGAATAAAACTCAACCCTACTAGAAAAAAAATATCTTCTTATTAACCAACAATAAAAAGGAAAGTTATTAAAAGGGGAAAAAAAGGACTAAATTTAACTGACTTTTGAGAAAGGAGAATAAAAATCAAACTTTAAGAAATAAATTATCTCATCATTAATCAAAAACTAAATGTTGAATAAAGGAGTAAAAGGCTGTTCACAGAATGTGAAAGAACCAACAGTCCTTTGATAAAAAGCCGCTGGATGTTTATCTTCCCTCAAAGCCTGGATTTTCTCCTGAGCAAATCGAGAATGATTCTGATACCAGGAAAAGCGAGCAAAGGTCCTTAGGAGCAAAACCATCGACACAAAGAATTTGATCCTCTTTTCCTCCAACTTAATTTGTGTGTGTGTGTGTGTCTGTGTCTGTGAGTGGGTGTTCTATAAAGAAGACATTTTTTCCTTGGGATGCTGTTTTATTTTTTGATGTTTTTTCTTTATATATATATATATATATATATATATATATATATATATATATATATATATATATATATATATATATATATATATATATATATATATATATATATATATATATATATATATATATATATATATATATATATATATATATATATATATATATATATATATATATATATATATATATATATATATATATATATATATATATATATATATATATATATATATATATATATATATATATATATATATATATATATATATATATATATATATATATATATGTGTGTGTGTGTGTGTGTGTGTGTGTGAGTGCGTCAGTGTGTGTCTTAATACTTCCTATCAGCGTAAAAGGAAATTATACTGAAAAGAAAACGTGTAAAAAAAGCAAACCTGTTTATAATGAATGAGATATTTTAACACATATAATGAGTTGTCCTCCCACCGTTGTTTTTATGTAACATTTTTTTTTCTCTTTGACAAATAATACATAATTTTTTGCCAGAAGGAAGCAGGTAGGAATGTTAAAGAAAATCTCGTTAGGGTTTTTCTGAACTCTCTCTCTCTCTCTCTCTCTCTCTCTCTCTCTCTCTCTCTCTCTCTCTCTCTCTCTCTCTCTCTCTCTCTCTTTGAAACGTTGATCATCAACCACGATCTTCGAGGTTTGGTAACGAGTGAGAGGGAACAGAGACAAAAAACACATAATTGTTTTCAACAGTGAAACAGTCCAGTAGATAGCATTTAACCTAAAGAAGATGAGAAGTAGCAGGAGGAGAGAGAGAGAGAGAGAGAGAGAGAGAGAGAGAGAGAGAGAGAGAGAGAGAGAGTTTCCACCAAGAAATTTTAATTATTTATTTAAGCTATCAAAAAGAAAGTACTGGATAAAATTATGCAATCATATAATATCTGACAAACGTCATGGGAATCAAAATCATTTTTATTTTCATAATACCAATGTAAAGAAGACTACCTTTTTGTCAGTTACTGAAGATGGGATTTCTGTAGGTTTCTACCAAAAAGTTGTCAGTTACTGAAGATGGTTTTCTGTGGGTTTCTACCAATAATATTTTATCAGTTACTGAAGATGGGGGATTCTACCAATAATATTTTGTGTTACTGAAGATGGGTTTTTTCTAGGTTTCTACCAATAATATTTTGACAGTTACTGAAGATTGGATTTCTGTTGGTTTCTACCAATAATATTTTGTCAGTTACTGAAGATGGGTTTTCTGTAGGTTTCTACCAATAATATTTTGTCAGTTACTGAAGATGGGTTTTCTGTAGGTTTCTACCAATAATATTTGTCAGTTACTGAAGATGGGTTTTCTGTAGGTTTCTACCAATAATATTTTGTCAGTTACTGAAGATGGGTTTTCTGTTACACTAGTTTTTGTGGGGTTTTACCAATAATATTTTGTCAGTTACTGAAGATGGGTTTTCTGTAGGTTTCTATCAATAATATTTTGTCAATTACTGAAGATGGGTTTTCTGTAGTTTCTACCAATAATATTTTGTCAGTTACTGAAGATGGGATTTCTGGGTTTCTACCAATAATGTTTGTCAGTTACTGTCAATAAATTTACTGAAGATGGGTTTTTCTCTAGGTTTCTACCAATAATATTTTGTCAGTTACTGAAGATGGGTTTTCTGTAGGTTTCTACCAATAATATTTTGTCAGTTTTTGAAGATGGGATTTCTGTACGTTTCTACCAATAATATTTGTTAGTTACTGAAGATGGGTTTTCTCTAGGTTTCTACCTATAGTATTTTGTCAGTTACTGAAGATGGGTTTTCTAGGGTTTCTACCAATAATATTTTGTCAGTTAATGACTGAAGATGGGTTTTCTCTAGGTTTTTACCAATAATATTTTGTCCAGTTACTGAAGATGGGTTTTCTGTAGGTTTCTACCAATAATATTTTGTCAGTTACTGAATAAAATTTTTTTGTAGGTTTTCTGATGTTAATAATATCTGTCAGTTACTGAAGATAGGATTTCTGTAGGTTTCTACCAATAATATTTTGTCAGTTACTGAAGAAAAATTTTCTGTAGGTTTCTACCAGTAATATTTTATCAGTTACTGAAGATGGGTTTTCTGTAGGTTTCTACCAATAATATTTTGACAGTTACTGAAGATGGTATTTCTAGGTTTCTTCAATGATATTTTGTCAGTTAATGAAGAAAATTTTCTGTAGGTTTATATTTAATATTTTGTCAGTTACAGAAGTTTTTGGGTTTTCTGTAGATTTCTACCAATGATATTTTGTTTGTTACTGAAGATGGGATTTCTGTAGGTTCTACCAATAATATTTTGTCAGTTACTGAAATAACTCTGTAGGTTCTACCAATAATATTTTGTCAGTTACTGAAAATCGGTTTTTTGTAGGTTCTACCTATAACATTTTGTTAGTTACTGAAGATGCGTTCTCTGTAGGTTTCTACCAATAATATTTTGTCAGTCACTGAAGATAGTATTTCTGTAGGTTCTACCAATAATATTTTGTCAGTTACTGAAGATAGTATTTCTGTAGTTTCTACCAATAATATTTTGTCAGTTACTGAAGATGGGATTTCTGTAGGTTTCTACCAATAACATTTGGCAGTTACTGAAGATGGGACTTCTGTAAATTTCTACCAATAATATTTTATCATTTACCGAAGATGGGATTCCTGTAGGTTTCTGCCAATAAATTAAAATGATATTGTTAAGGGGAAGTCATATGAATAAATTCTAAGGAAATTATCTTACCAAATATAATATACAATCATTTGAGTATACATTTTTTTGTTACTTTATCCAGCTAATATAAATCCAAGGAATATCAATCAACCAGTCATCCATTACATATAAGGAATTATAATTCAGTGAAGCCTTCATCTCTCACTGGAAATAAATAGAAATAAAATTCCATTATATAATACAGTATACAATCATTTGAGTATAAATTTTTTTGTTATTTAATTCAATTAACATAAATCCAAGGAATATCAGTCAGCCAGTCACCGCTTTTCATAACGATTTTAAACTCCAAAAAAGCCTTTGTGTCTCAGGGGAAATAAATAAAAATTGAATTATATTTTTTTTTGTAATATAATATAGTCATTTTGGTATACAACTTTTTTTGCTTTTTAATCCAGTTAACATACAATAAATCAAAGATATAACTATCAGCCTGTGACCTTTTACGTATATGAATATTATAACTCAATGAAGCCTTTGTTCCTCGATGGAAATGAACAAAAACAAAATTAAAGAAAACGGAAGACGATCCCTAGTCATGGATCCTCCAAGGAAATCCGATTCTTCTCGCAGGGGAGGGGGAGGCGGTGATATTTTGGGAAGCGAAAACCGCAGTTATGAGAGTAATGAAGTATCGCTTAGAGGAAATACTGAAATTCAATAGCGGGAGGAGATCGAGCGCTTCTGAGCTCCGATACGCGACGAGAGAATAACGGGAAAGTTATTCGGAGCCAGCTTCAGTGGAACGCTTGGGGTAATGTGGGGTTGTTCATGTCCTCGTAAAGTATTCGTCATTAAAGTTGGAATACTTAGGTAATAGTTTTATGGGGAAGTCTGTCAGACGTTTTTAAATCGCAAATGACAAATGTTTTTGAAATATTGTTTTATTCTCGACTTTCTTTTTATGTTTATAGGAATACTTAGGTAACATATAGTTTTAGAGGGGAATAGTTATCGGACGTTTTAGCTTGCAAAGGACGAGCATTTTTGAAGTATTATTTTCATTCTCGTCTCAAGACAATACTTTTGTATCATATATCTTTCTTTTTTAGATAAATTATTAGGTAAAGAAGAGTTTTTGGGGGAATATTTAGTAGACGTTTAACTCGAAAATGACAGAAATTTTTGAAGTCTAGTTTTATTCTCATTCCAAGACAATGATTTTTTACAGTTCCATATCTTCATCTAGGTAAATGATGTTTATAAATGAAGATAAAATTTAGAATCTATATTCTATTCATTTATAGACATCATTTATCTAAAAAAAATATGACATGACACAAAACCATCGTCTCGGGACCAGATCATAAATAAAGACTTCACTAATATTCATCATTTCCAAGTTAAAACGTCTAATAATTACAATTATAATACAGATTATAAATGGAGAATCTTTATAAAAGTTGTACATGTACATGTAAGTGTTTATGTTTATATTCTCCAAACCACATTTGATGTAATCAAAGAATGTCCTCCCTTAGAAAATATCAGTGAAAAGAACCATTTGACGAAGGGATATTTGTTGAGAAGAGAAAATTGCTCACCTAAATAAGCAGAGATTTCGCTTTTAAAGAATATGAAAGCTACAGGCAAGCGATTTCTGTTTACCGTCAGAATAATCAGTGAGTGAAAGTGGAAGATTTGAAAAATATTAGTCATAAATTGTTTGACGATTTCAAAACAGAAAAACGAATGTAAAAATAAATTCATACTCTTCTTTATTGTGTGATGTTACTCAGTATTTAAATGGAAAAACGTTTCTCGTATCTGAATATAAATCATTAATATTAAAATTCTTACCCGTTATTCTCGAAGTTCAATATGAAAGCGACATTGTCCGTGGAAGCTGAGCTAGATTTTATGGATGCCAAAAAGGAAAAGTTGTATATGGTAACACTTTGGCTAACCCTATTTTAATTTATCGAAAGTCACGTGGATACGTCAGATCAGTAAAACTGAATATTTCCATCTCATGATTACACACAAAGACGAGGATGAAACACACTTGAATCTGAATTCTAAAACAAGAGACAATTTTTGTCTCAGAAGAAAGCGGTGAAAGAAAGGACCAGGTTCTACTAATGGTGAATATTTAAGTATGATTCTGTTTCATTTGCAGAAGGAAATGAGAGTAGATTTTTGAGCAACGGAAGGCGTTTCTTTTATTTAAACTCGAAGCTGGGTACAAAGGAAGCGAAGATGTCCTTAAGAGTTTTATAATCCGGCCTGATAATGCAGGGGTTTGAGCGTTTCCTTATTACAGGACTTTTTCAGGAAATAAATGAGCTTAGGGCTAGCATAAAAACGGCATAATTTTCTGTATTTTTTTTACCCAAAAGTGAGGATTCGAAGCAGATGATTCTTTGTATTTCGCAAACGTTTGTTTCTGCAGTTCTTGGTAATTCTGCATGTTCTTGAACAACAGAAATGGTTGAGATAGTATTCAATAACTTTTAATTTCACTATCTACCAAAATATCCATATTTTCAAAAACTTTAATTTTTTACAATTAATCTTTCCACAACTTTTAAACCAACAACTTGATAAATATAGTTATGAAAAGATACCACTAATCCTTAGACCACTGAAAAATCAATTAACTTCAATTTCTCACACCCAAAAGATACATAAACATTTGCCCCAAAGTATCTGGTTGTACCAAATTCTTGGTGCATGCTCCCAAGAGCAAATAGATCCCAGTTGTTCAGATCTCCAAGAAGAAAGACAGCTATCTGGGATTGTTAATTTAAACGACAAGGGTCTCTTCTGGTACAAGGCAGCAGCCTTCAAAGTTTGCCTGTACAACACTCTGGGTGTCTGAGCAAGAGATAAGTTAACTAGAGACTGAGGTCTTGAACTGGGAGGCCATGTGAGATGGAGTGATTGATTTTGTGTTTTTTCTCTTTCATGCTCAGTTAAAATATTCCTCTGTCAAATAATGTATTTTAATATTCTGGGGAAGCAATAGGAAAAATTACAACTATTTATCTATTAATTTGTTATTTTTTTTTTAATAAGTGATCTCTTCTTTCTGTATTTCCCATTGCCGTCTGCTACTTCTTTTAAATGAACACCGTATATATTCTTTGGAAGCTTCAGTTTCAAGTCAATGGCGCTTTGGGTTTGTTTCTTATGAATAAGGTTCATCTTCGTAAATAATAATAATAATAATAATAATAATAATAATAATAATAATAATAATAATAATAATAATAATAATAATAATAATAATAATAACCTAATAAAAATACAAGTGGGTCAGTGCCGTCACTGCACCTCACGTGGTACACTGCAGGCGTTACTAAAGGTTGTTTTGAATCATACCTTCAGCCCTTAGCTGCACTCAATTTCAGCCTTTTACCTTACCTCCATCCCGCTTCCTCTCTTACATCTCGCTGTCCAACCACTCCAACTCCGTGTTTTCAATTTTTGTAAGTGCAGAATGGCTGAAAGTGCCACAGGAAAGAAAGTTTTCCCAACACGCAAGAATAGATTGTCAATATTTTATATGTGCAACTGAAGAGTAAAAAATGTTGACTCTTTCATAATATTTCAGAAATATTCCCTATACATTTCTCTGACCTCGGCTCTCTGGAAATGAGAAAAATAGAGAAGAGATGACGACAGGCAAAGGGCAAAGGCAATATCGAATGCACACCTTCATAATAACAGAGAAGCGTTTTGTAGAGGGAAATCCATAAGCCTTCGAAAAACAATTTCCAATATACCATTTCCAGTCGGACAACAAAGTCACTGGGACCCTTCTGATAACAGCGGGAGAATGCAGTCCTGGGAACCTCTCCGTTTTTCTTCTAACAGTTCCTGAAAGTTTACAAATAACTCTCTAGAATTATTATTGTAAAGTTTGTGTTGATAAGGTATCTGTTATGAAGAAGTTTCTTTCTGGTAATCTCAAATGTAAATGGCAACCTATAATATATGTACGAATGAATATATATATATATATATATATATATATATATATATATATATATATATATATATATATATATATATATATATATATATATATATATATATATATATATATATATATATATATGTAGAATATATATAGAAATATATAGAAAATTTGAGAAAAAATAAAAGAAAGAGAGAAAGAAGAGAGAAAAGAGAGAGAGAGAAAGAGGAAAAGTTAAGAGAGATAAAGGAGAGAGGCAGAGAGCACAGTGATAAAGCCTAAAAGCTCTTGTTATTATCGTGATTTCAATCTGCCTCGATCTCTCTACAATTTTTTCTCTCTATCTCTCTCTCTTTCTCTCTCTCTCTCTCTCTTTCTCTCTTCTCTATTCTCTCTCTATATATTCTATTATTCTATATATATATTTTTATATCAATATATATATATATATTATATATATATATATATATATATATGTTTATATATATTTATATATATATATATATATATATATATATATATATATATATATTATATATATATATATATGTGTGTGTGTATGTGTGTGTGTGTGTGTGTATGTGTATCTAATTAAGAAATCTATATTTCTTGGAAAAGTTATTCCCTCTTGACAGTTATTCTTATAGTATTTTGTCAAATTTTACGTACAACTTTCCTTTGTTCATCTTTTGACCTTTGGCTTTCTCTGATCCCTGGTTCCAGATGTCCGTTTTCCGGCGTTCTAATTCAGGTTTTTTCTTCCATCTTGCTATTCAGGAAATTCTGTGAAAAAACGGGACATCTGGAACCATTTTGTCTTAGATGGACCAATTTTCAATCCCTGGAGATAAGAAGAGGGGTTTATTCCTTGCTACAACATCAAAGCTTTCTGACTGGATCGGATACTGATAATGTTCTTTTGTCCAAGAAATTGTTACTGTTCTGTAAAATTGTAAATATGATTATTATAATTATCTAATAGTCTTTAGTATATTATTATCTTTGTTAATTGTTTTTACATTGCATCTATATATAAAGAATTAAAAAGTGACTTTCTATATGATTAGTTGGTAGGCATTGCTTTGTAAACATTAGTAACACACACACGCCTATCTCAATATAAGTGAAAACCTTTATTTTACAGTATCAGTTAATGAATGTATTTTGTCTAATTAATTATGTACAACTTAAATTCATCTTTTATCATTCTTCCTTAAAAAAAAAATGACAGGAATGAAAAACTAACAGCTTTTAACCAGTGAAAGGAAATTCTTACATTGTCTTTACATTTTTTCCCAGAGGGCTAAGGGTTATTTACTTGTTTCTTTACCATCACGTCTGTTTCGTCCATTGTTCTGTAACAGACTTGAAGGTTTAGCCCCATTTCCACTCAGTAATCTTAAACACCTGGGAGGTCTTTGCATCTTAAAGCAAAAGAGCTCTACTGGGATTAGTTAAAGGTAAATCATATTCATATCTCACTTCAATTCAAAGATTTTACTCCGTTCTTTTTGTTAATATATAATTAATTAGGACTCATTGTTGTCTGTCTTTCTGAAATAATCATGATTTTTTTTTATCTTTGTGGGACTTTTAGTGTCATGGCCATTATAACAGGAAGAGTTGAAGGTAAATTTCATAATAATGCTGACAAACTGGAAGCCCTTGTCAATTTAAAAAAAATCTTTACATATAAAAAAAAAATAAATGATATCTTTACAATGTTTTATATCATTTTAATGTCATTAAGACGCTAATCCCAAGGATCAAATCAATAACTGAAATTTTAATGAAACTGAACTTATAACTGAACTTATACTGACAAACTGCATCCCTTGTCAATTAAAAGAAAATTCCTCACATATTATACAAAATATATTGCTATCAATAACGTCTTTTATATCATTGTAATTTCGACTTCAGTTTTATCCATCTGTAATCCTGTCTAAGGCTTTATATGATGCACCTTCCTGAGTTATGAATGGAGAAAGAACGTGGTTGTGGGCACGCAAAAATACAGAGACTAAACTCCATCTAAGCCTTTGAACCAGACGAGGTAAAAAAAAAAAAAAAAAAAAAAACATCAGAAAAACTGAATCTCCTGCAGTCGAAGCACAAAAGTCAGATGAAGTATAAAAGGTAGTTTTTTTCCAAAAGGAATAATTGACCAAAACAAAACCCAGCGAGCAACTTGCAAAAAGGAGGCAGGCTCTCCCATAGCAAGAGAGAGTATCCTTTCGAGGACATTTTTTTTATTACGAGTTAAAATTTCGTAAGAAGATAAAGCCAGTAAAAGCTTGCAAAGAAATGAGAGAATTTAGGAATTATTTATTTCTGTTAGCTCTGAAATTCATGCCAATACAACTTGTAAAATCAAGTGAAAATATCTGGAAATTTTATTATCAAATATGTGAAAAACATGTTTCAAATCCTTGAAACAAGTTTTTCTCCTTATCTCGTGTTGCATGCATTTCTGTCCATTAATGTTGGTGCAATCACTCGTTTTTGTATGTTTTTTTAGCCAGTTATATATAAAAAACACGAAGGGACTACAGTGTAAAACCAGGGTTTTTTTTGGGAGGAACCAAAATATGAGTGATTTTTGCCTCTATGGTTGGTCTAAAATACAAACACCACAGAAAATATGTGGTTCACATCATCAGTCAATATCAGTCACAAAAGACATTATAAAATACAAAGATCCCACAAGGCCATTGGCACCTTGCTTAATCTAAGTCAACCCAACTTTATCTAGGGCGCTTGGTCCTTTCCTGGTATAAATACCACCACCTTCCTTCAGTCACTCACCTGTCTCATCCGTTCACTAACAACAACTTCAGGCCCTATAAAATTATTCATTGCCCTAAAGTCCTGTCTTTATATACCCTTGTTTTAATATACCCCTATTGCAGCAAATATTCAAAACAATGTTAAAAGACAATATATTGACATTTAATAAAAAGGACTTACGGAACTCTTGATATAGCAATTTTTCTTACCAAAGTCAGCATGAAACTATAAAAATTATGGCAAGGATTCTCTGGGGAACTTTGTAAAAAATACCTTGAGAAGTTGAAAGTTATCCTTCGAGGATAAATCTCTGTCAACTGCTCTGCAGTGCCCTTTACTTAGTAACTTTTGGACATCAGAATTTTCGCTGAGGGCAAAGTAAGGAACTTCCTGCAGGAGGAAACGTCTTTCCTGAAGAGATCTGAAAAGTTTTCCTTTGCAGTTTGAGGAATTTATGTTAGGGATCCTCTGAAAGTCAGTCATGTTTAATATCCTAATAAGGTTTAAGATAATTACTCTCGCTATAACAGAGTCGAGATGGAAATCATATCTATAAAGGGGATATAACTCAATTTTATCTCATGCAACGATTTCAGACGCGATAAGATTAAACAGGAACTGGAATAATTCCTAGAATCACAGCGGCGGGAAATTATGCTCATTTTGTTTCTTCATTCAGTCTCCCAGCCTTTTCGTACTCTCTCTCTCTTCTCGTAATTCAGGAATATTCGTTTCTCCAGCTTCTCATTGGTTACTCGAAACATGGTTATTATCCTTTGAGATAAAACTCGAAACTTGCAGAACTTATACTTTAGCCCTGTTAAACTAAATTTTAGAAAGTGAATTCCAGTCGACAAATGTCGAACCCGTAACTTTCGAGTCTAGTGGAGGTCCATGGAAATAATGTTTTTGATCCGTGCATTTGTTAAGTCTATTTTTATAGAACCAAAAGCTACCATTGCTGTTCAGAAAATGACGCAATTCTCAACTTTACGAAGCCTTCAGTTTGACTCGGATGCCCGAATCTGGGAACTAACAGGAACGGTCAAGAGTTTGCTAAGTTCCTGTGTGTGTGTGATTGTGTGTGTGATGTTGCCACGTAGAGGCAAGTACATGTTCTTTCATTCAGTTTCCTTCCCCAGTCTCTCTCTCTCTCTCTCTCTCTCTCTCTCTCTCTCTCTCTCTCTCTCTCTCTGTTGCTACGTAGATGCAGGTACACGTTCTTTAATTCTGCTACGTAAAGCACGTTCATTCTTGTAGTTAAGTTAACTGCCATAAACTAATTTAGACTGGATGCTAATTTGAATCCCAGGGATTTCCTGTTTATGAATGGGGTGGTACAGCAATAAGAGCGTCCGTGTGTGCTCCTGCTTTGTTAAAAATTAGAAAGAATATATTAAATTATTAAATAGGAGGAAATAGGAAATAAACCTCAGAAATAGTTGGAAATTAAGTTATCTATATGTAATTCTTTTACGCCTTTGAGGACGTAGTTCAGTGACTGGGAAAGACAGAGAACAAAAGAAATTATTAATTAGAAAATTAAATGATTATCATCCAAATATTTTACGTCTTCAAAAGAAGTAGTTCAGTGACATGATCTAACTTATTACTTCATTATTATTATTATTATTATTATTATTATTATTATTATTATTATTATTATTATTATTATTATTCAGAACATGGACCCTATTAGTATGGAGCAACGCCACAGGGGCCACTGACTTGAAATTCAATCTCGCAAAAGACTATGGTGTTCATTTGAAAGAAGTAACAGAACGTAATAGGAAGTACAAAAATAAGAGATCAGTTATTAGAAAAGAAAATTATTAACAAATTACTATATAAATAGATTAAAATGTAATCAAATTATCAAAATACAAGAAGAATTGTTTTGGGGTAATAATGCGTTGCATCTTTGCCTGAACTTTTGAAGTTCCTAATCCACAATGTCCTCAGGGAGACTGTTCCACAGCCAAACGGTGTGACGAATAAAGCGTCTCTGGAATTGAGTAAGCTGTAGTTTTTCCAGTATATTACGATCCTCCTTTCATCTTCTTCATAATTCTCAAATCAAATGGTTTCTCCTGCTCAATGACCCAACATGAATTCAGTCCTACTTTGTTGAGGGCCTTTTGTCCTTTATTATTATTATTATTATTATTATTATTATTATTATTATTATTATTATTATTATTATTATTATTATTATTGTTATTATTATTATTATTATTCAGTAGATGAAACCTATTCATGTGGAATAAGCCAGCCACAGGGGCCAGTGACTTGTAATTCAAGCTTTCAAAGAATATTATGGTGTTCATTAGGAAGAAGTAAGAGGAAGTAAAGGGAAATACATAAAGAAGAGATCTCACTTATAGGGAAAAAAAAATAATAAATCGACAGAAATCTATTAGAATGCAAGGAAAATAGTATTAGGGTAGTAATGCATAGCATCGTCGCTTGAACTTCTGAAGTTCCAGTTGCACAACATCCTCAGGGAAACTGTTCCACAGTCCAACGATGGTTTTATTGTAAATATGATTGCCAGAGAGAGAGAGAGAGAGAGAGAGAGAGAGAGAGAGGGAGAGAGAGAGGAGAGAGAGGATGGGGTGATATTAAAAAAAAAAAAACTGATGACAGCTTTTTTGTAACTTGTCAAAACTGGATGAAATCCTTAAACTTTAAAATAAGTTGGTTTGAGTATTCTTCCTCAGAAGAGCCGTATTTTATTACCTAATCAGAATATTTAATATTTTACTTACAGTTTTATTTATTTCTTAATTTGTTAATTTACATATTTTTTCTAATAACTGATCTCATCTTTGTGTCTTTCCTGTTACCTTCTGTTACTTCTTTTGAATGATCTTTGTAATATTCTTTGTAGTGTGGAATTTCAAGTCAATGGCCCATATGGGCTTGTTCCATACGAATAGTGTTCATCTGAATAATAATAATAATAATAATAATAATAATAATAATAATAATAATAATAATAATAAATAATAATAATAAATAATAATAATGTTTGCTGTATTTCCTGAAACATTTAATAAAGTTCATAATGTTAAAGATTTATTTTATTTAAGAGACCAGTAGTCACTTGGAAAAAATGCACTGATATTGGCTTTGTGAATATACTGGCAGTGATGTTTGAGGATTACATAAAGCCATTGCTGATCCGATAACAGCTACAATATTTCTGTTCCCCTTTGTAATTCCTTTACAATACTTTTATCATAAGAAAGTATTTTATTTAAGTTATGGTTATTGCAGCCTTTAATATAAGTTTGTATCAGTTGAGTTCACAATGCTCAATCTGAAAAATTTTCACTAATGAGAGAGAGAGAGAGAGAGAGAGAGAGAGAGAGAGAGAGAGAGAGAGTTGAGAGACAATTATCGGCACTCAAATTATCCCCATGTGTATTTGTAATATCACCTTATTGAATGCTTTTCATGAATTAATAGTAACATTTTTATCTATATATTTTTATAATCTGGAAACAAATATATCTATCTATCTATAGTTCTATAGAAATATAGATGTATATATATATATATATATATAGAGATATATAGAGATACATATATATATATATATATATATATATAATTTATGCCTATATTCATCTATATATATATATATATATATATATATATATAGATAATATAAATACACACACACACAGACACACATATATATATATATATATATATATATATATATATATATATATATATATATATATATATATATATATATATATATATAGTTATATTATATATATATATATATCCATATATTATATGCTGCTTTGAAAGTATATATATATATGTTTTACTCATATGATATGATTGTCCAGAGACTTTAACAGCAGATATTGGTTTCTCCAGAGGTAAATTTTTCGTGTCATTTTCTGATCTTAGCTTGAGTAATGCCAGTGGGAGCTTCCGCAAATGGAAACGTGACTGTAGGCAATAATTGGGCAAGTGATGCCACACGAATCTGGACTATTTGATTGTTATGTTGAGAGCTTGCTCATTTGTTCAGAATACCCAATCATTTTTGTTTTTAAATTTTTAAGAGAGAGAGAGAGAGAGAGAGAGAGAGAGAGAGAGAGAGAGAGAGAGCATATTCAGTTGTTTACAATACTCAATTACTCAGCTGTTTTGAAAGCGATTATGATCATGTTTTACTCAGAGAGAGAGAGAGAGAGAGACATATTCAGTTGTTTATAATACTCAATTACCCTGCTGTTTTGAAAGTAATTATGATCATGCTTTTTCAGAGTTTTGTGCATAGCGCAGAAAATCTTCACGTGGAAGCAGAAGAGGCACCATTTGTGTCGTATCTGGTGACTGCAGCTCAGCTTGCCGGATTTGAAATTTTTCAAATAATTAACTTTCGAAACGCAGTTTTCGGAACAGAACCGAAGCCGGAGTATTTATCAACTGCAATTATCTGCAGGTCTTTGGTGCCCAAAGTATTTAAAAGAATGGAGTCGTGTAAAAGGGTCACTGTATTATTTTAGTCCATTTCGTCTTTTAGGTTTTGTGCATTTTACGTTTATCTTGTGCAGTGAGATTTAGACGGAGGAAATAAAAGAATATATTTTATTATAGTAATTGTTTATTTTTTTAAATAACTGAAACAAGAATCTGAAGACAAGACTGAAATAAAATTATCCATATATGAGAGACAGAGAGAGAGAGAGAATTCATAATCTGACTTCAGAATGAAACGATCCTCTTTGAGAGAGAGAGAGAGAGAGAGAGAGAGAGAGAGAGAGAGAGAGAGAGAGAGAGAGAGAGAGATAGCATCCACAATCTGATTACTAAAGAAACGGTCCTATTTTTTTTCTTTAAAGAGAAAGAAGAAACAGCCTACATCAACAAAGATGGAAGGAAAGCTTTTCCCATTCTCCTGAAGACACCTTTTCCCCTCACTACGAACTACTGGCACCTTGTCTCTCTCAGCTAGGAATTGCTTAATCTCAATCATTGCAGAGAGCTATGCAGCTCTGCAAAAACCTATTTGGGCCACGAATACTGTCCTTCTCTCCCTATGTTCGTCAAGTGATATAAGATAGAGTCTTCCTCATTCCTCTAAAGTCTGAGGCTGTTATGAGGAATGCATGGAAAGAATTAATTATTTCTAGGATTGGCACGGGCTCTTGTGATATTGGCTTACGGTTTTGTTGTTCTTTGCATGATGCTTCTGTAAATGATCCTAAGTTAAAAAACAGATGTAGACTTATATATATATATATATATATATATATATATATATATATATATATATATATATATATATATATATATATATATATATATATATATATATATATATATATATATATATATATATATATATTATATATATTATAGATAATAGATAACAAGTATAAATATATATATTTATTTATATATATAAGGTATACATATAGTTGACCATCATTATATAAATTTTATATATGTATGTTATATCAAATATAAGCTATATATAAAACTCCAAGATTTTACGGAAATAATATGAAGAATAATATCACATATATATATATATATTTTGATAGCATATTGAGTTTATAGGATAATACAGATATTGGAGCACTAGGAGTATAGAAATCTCCATTTACAATATTCATACATATATATATATTTAGAAAATATATATATATATATATATATATATATCTATCATGACTTATATATATTAGATGACTTCAGGGCCATATATTGGATCAATATATTATAAGAGTGTCACCCATATAAATATATATAAGAAGTATTAAAATAATGTCACAGGTTATTTACATATATGTTGTCGAAATTGAGCAGACTTCTTTTAGACTTGTATGGCCCAGTGGGTAACCTTGCTTTTGAGACCTGGGTTCGATCCCGAGAGTCAACATTTTTAAAGTTGACACGTGATTGTTGTTGATGATTTAAATCTTATTCTCAGAACATAAGGATTCAAATGAAATGTTGTCCATTGGGTCATTTGCTGAGTCAGAGAGGAGAGAGAGAGAGAAAGAGAGAACTATTCAAGTGAAGGGAAGTTAGCTTGCCCAGGTAAGACAGGTGCAGTTGCTCTCAGGTTCCACTCTTTTAGATATTAGCCCAGTGGGTTAATTGCTTTCCACCTTAAGACTGGGAAACGATGATTTCAAAGTTTATTAACCAGTTACACGTGACAGGTGATGGAACTGTAAGACAATATAGTATAAAAATAAAAAGAAATATATTAACAATTAATAAGTATATGTAAAAGAACATAAACATTTAAAGTGGAAATATAATTCTTTTAAAAGAATCACAAAAGTTCCTCATTTCATATATTTCTTCTTTGTCAAACAAAGCTCGAGAAAACACGTTGACAGCATGTTAGAAACTTCGAGGTGTGAAGAACAAATCACAGCTGGTCCAGATTTGGGAAAGCAATTGAGTTTGAAGGAAAACAGATTTTTAAGTACATGGTGAGAAATCTCCACCCACAACCTTAAATAGGACCCTGAAAATAAGAACTCCCACCATCATAGGCCTACCATGACTGAAATTAGATGACTTCATATATTGAGGATGTCTTATGAAGAACTGTCACCCAATAAAAAAGCAAGAAGTATGGAATCCCACAAGTATAAATTGGAGCAGAAGAGGCGGTGCCATAGAAATTTAGGATGTATCCAAAGGTGACGTCATGGTTGACACAAGGGAAATAGCGAATATAAGAGTCGTCGAAAGAGA
Source organism: Macrobrachium rosenbergii (assembly GCF_040412425.1). Classification (NCBI taxonomy): domain Eukaryota; kingdom Metazoa; phylum Arthropoda; class Malacostraca; order Decapoda; family Palaemonidae; genus Macrobrachium; species Macrobrachium rosenbergii. Next base: position 494,650 of record NC_089771.1, on the reverse strand, counting down.
GTCTAGGAGAGTTGAACAGAGTGGCACAGAGAGATTTCTAGAGAAAGAGAGAACTATTCCAAGTGAGGGGAAGCAGAAAAGGAAACAGAAGACAGGCATCAACAAAGTGTGTAGTGCGTAATTCACTCTCCGAATATTAGTCCCCTAATCACATTCGTTAAGACTCTCGAAACCATTATTTCAAAGTCTCGAACCAGTTAAGAAACCACAGGTGGAACTGTAAGACAAGAAGTGCAAAAAATAAACAAGAAAAGGGAACAATTAATAAGTGCCCCTAAAACCTAAGTACTTTAGAATTTAATAATTGTTATATAGGATATATACCGGTTTCGACTTTTTAACGTCAGGTTGTTGATATATAGGGGGTTTGTTAAAGGATATTGTGTGGAACTTCTGGATTGGCAAAAAATTTTTGTTTAGTGACCTTAGGTTTTGTGACGCCAGAGCATTTTTCAGTAAAAATGGCTAATTTAAAAAATGCATCTCCTCCTTTGCTTTTTGGATTTAAGGGATGATATTTGATATATATAAAACACATATGGACCTTCGATACAAAGCCGGGGATTTTTATTTTCAATTATTTTTCGATATAGGATATTTTTTTTTAATGAAATTTTCTACCTGAAAAATTACAGAAAAAAAATTGACAAAAATGAAACTCAAAATATTAAAATCCCCGGCTTTGTTTTAATCTACCATGTTTCCCATGTTATATTTAAAATTTCATTTAGATTGGTCCAATACTAAGGAGGAGATGCATTTTAAAGAGAAAACTTATGTTTTAAAAAGATTGGTTCAAAGTTTTAGTTACATAAAAAGTAAAAGGGACTTCAAAGACTGTGTTACAATTAATTCTATGGTTTTAATTTTTATTTTGGGTATTAATTAATGCAAAATGATTATAAATAAGAATATTAATTGATTATTTATGTGCCTAAGACACATTCTTATAAATTTTAGGTTCCTGGTCCCCCTTGTCTGATCTTGCTGCAAGGTATTACTCTACGGTATCATAGTTGCCTACACTTTTTATTAGTGTCTCGAATCCATAATGCCAAATGGATCCTGGGAATTACTTTACATTCACAATTAGGGATTCGTGATTCAAGTAATTCATCAAGTCTTGCTTCACTTATTATGATCATTTTATATTTCAGGATCGTCTATAGTATCAGAATCCATATATGCTTTTTTCTAAAATATCTTTGCCCTTTGGTAGTGACGAACAAATAAATAGGCGTTTAGGGGTGATGTGGTTGGTCTCTGGTCAGCAGAGATCGCTGCCTCCGTTTGATAGACAGCTCTCTCATGTTCGCTCCATTGATATGGCACTAATTTCTTGAACTCTTTCTTCTACTTCTCGCCTGGACTTTTCCACTTGGCTTTTCTCGCATTCTAGAAGCATGAAGTGAACTCTTGGACCTTTTAGGCACGGTAAAAAACAAAAACACCGCAGAAAATGCAGAGTTCAGTCAAGGCTAGCGAACATGAAAAAGTGTCCTTCTAGCTTGGAAGTTTATAGGCAAACACAATCGGCGTCATGGTATGACGTGTATTTTATCATTTAGGAATAAAAAGGTGCCGAGTAGGATATTATTGACATTATACATTTTCATTTCAAAAGTTTTTGTAATATATATCGCAAAAAACTATAATTATCAGACTAAATCATTTGCTAAACTACTGGTGTTTTATGGGTATATAGTTATTGTTACATTTTTAGGCCATAACTAGAGAAATACGGCAAATTTTAGCATAATATTTCGTGGGACATTCTTGAACCCTATAAAGCCATAGAAATTTTTCAGCAAATCAGATTTTTAAAGATTATTGGGTTTTTTAGGCGGCCGATCCTTAAAGAATCACTTGTTGTACTTTTCTAATTTCCCGCCGCCACAGCGGACTGTTGAAAGATGTTGGACCCTCGAAGGGGAAGAACTACAAAATATATATAAATATATATATATATATATATATATATATATATATATATATATATATATATATATATATATATATATATATATATATATAACAAAATTATAATATATATATATATATATATATATATATATATATATATACCAGTATATATATATATATATATATATATATATATATATATATATATATATATATATATATATATATATATATATATATATATATATATATATATATATATATATATATCTGTATATTCTCCAAGCAGATGACCTCTAAGCATCCGCAGCACTAACTGGCAAATTACAATTCTTAACAGGTTAGCTAATGAGCGGCCAAATGGATCTTCACGAACGGAACTACCTTCACGGATCTGTTGACCGGAGGAATTAGCCATTCACTGGTTAAAATATCAGCGGAAGGGATTATTTTTAGAAAATGTAAATTAGATGACGGACCTGAAATTTACCAAACTTCGAGTTGGCTCATTCTATCGCCACTGTAAAGCGAACGCTTATATAAACTCTACGCAGAACTGCCTGCTATTATCCAGTCTTATTACTTTATACTGTAACAGAACTGGTATGTTATTTATTTATTTGTTAATATTTGCTTTATATTGGTTATGGTAATATTGTCAACGTCATTTGCAAATAGGGGATATTTTTGTCTGAGCGTTAATGAGAATTTTATCTAATTGAGCATTCGTTTGTTTCTGCTTGTAGGGTTGAAGGTTTTGTTTGTATTTGAAATAAAATCAAGAAGAAACGCTGCCGTGATTTGTATCTCCCCTTGGATTGCAATATTTGGTAGCAGAGCGTTCACCACGGCAACCTTCAACCCAGTGGGTTACCAGCACGTTCCTGGGAATATTTACTTCTGGACTGGAGTGCAATTGCAAGGTAGGACATTTGTTTTGGAGTTACATACAGTGCTAGTGGGGATAAAATGGGGCCAGGCAGTGTAAAAGATGAGGGTGACGTTCTTGACTACATTATGGGAACAAAGAAAGGAGGAGGTAATTATGAAATGATGGAACGTGGTAGTGAGCAAGATTTGTTAACAGAAATACGTGATGTGGTTAGGGATAAGGATCTGGTTGATGAGGAAGTGAGTAGCGTAGTGATGAGTGACGATGATGGAGGGGGTTGTGAGGACGTTGGGCACTAGTTGTAAGGGAGCAATAGTTGAGGGAACAGCAACTTTTTTTGACCAAAATGGTGAAAACGAAGGAAAGCCTTGGAAAAAGGATGTTGTAAAATTGTGGTCTGAAGTTGTAAATATTCAGAAAGTGATAGATTTTGACCATTGTGAAAACGTGAATTCTTTTAGCAGAGAGGGGGGAATTAATAAAAGCATTGAAAGAGAACCAGCAATTTTTGGTAAATGAAATTAAGAAAACCAATATAGGGGTTAAAAAGGCGGGAAATAGAGTAGGTTTCATTGGGGAAAACAAGCTATTTTTTAAAGGGGATTTTACTAGGGAGCTGAGTCGTTGTTTAGAAAATAATAACAAAGAATGGAAGGATAGATTTGAAAGCTTGAACCGTTGGTGACTAAACAGATTTGGCATGCTAGAAGATAAGTTGGATAGGGTGTGCAGGAGAGGGGTCTGTAATTATGCAAGTAGTAATGCTGTTTCGATAGTCAAAAAACCCCCACAGCTCGAGAAACTGAGTGGGAGAAACAGTGGTAGGAAGGAAATCAAGAGATGGTTTGAACAGGAAAAATTGTGCCAATCAGCTTAATCTGGTAGGGTTTGAGGCCGTAGATTATGTTTAAAAAAGTTTGATAGAACCGGCTAGCACAAGAATACGTCATGCCAGGCCTAAAAATCTGGAGGAAATGGAGGCTAAACTACTAGAAGCGTATGCAGATAATAAAGATGATCTGGAGAAAAGGAAAGAACTGTGGTGTGCACAACAGGGAATACGAGAAGGTGTTGGGGCGTATTTAGACAGAATAATTGACCTTGAAGAAAAAGCTGAGGGCAAAGCAGTCTGCTCTAAGGAGAGAAAAATCATGAAATGTATGATTTTGGAAAAAGGTTTGAGGGACAGGAAAATTGCCTGTTACCTAAAGGATAAGATTGAAAACGGAATCATAGACCGGTTAAAAGATGCCGGTAGGTTTGTGCAAGATAGAATAAAGGTTATGAAAGAATTCGGTAATGTTTCTGACAGCCATTTGCTTAACAGGAGAAGAGATAATAAAGTAAAGTGTTGGGCCTGTGGGGAGCAGGGTCATGTATCATACGAGTGCAAAAAGCAGGTTTTCTAGAGATAATATTGAGCAGGATCATGGGAAAGGACACCAGTACAAGGGAAAGCTAGGTAAAAACAGAACCCAAAATAAACATGTTTTGGAAAATCAGTTTACGGGTATTTGTTGGTCCTGTGGGAATGAGGGTCATCCGTTTTATAAGTGTAATCTGTACTCTAGTAAGAACAGAGGGATAAATAATTCGAGAGGTGACAAGGTTGTGAGGAGATGTCATTGCGGGCAGGTTGATGATGCCCAGGAAAACTTGTGAGGCCGGACGTTCAAGTGAATGTCCGGCCAAGTGGATGTTTAAATAAGAGAGGAGACACTATGAAACTGACGCTCAGCATGGAGGGAGAGAAGGCTGTAGGACTTATGGATTCGGGGCAAACTGTAGTTTGTTGTCAGAAAAATGGTATTTGGAGAATCTAAAGACAAAGGGAGTGACACTGTATAATAGTAGTGACTACATATATGACCTGAGTGGAAATGAAATTCATATAATAGGTCATGTCATTGTTGATGTTAGAGTAAATGAAATAGAATAGAATAGCTGTGTATTCTATGTCAAGAGAGCTGAAAAAAGAAGGAGTGGTCTTGGCAAGAACACTGACCAGGAGTGCCTTTTAGGCATGAATATTTTGTTTATGCTATTTGGAAAATGGGGAGTCACCAGAAACGTTAACATGGTGGCATCAGAGCAAGAGGGATTAAAAGATGAATATGGTCAAAATTTGGATTGCTGTATGAGACTAGTTGGTCAAACTATGCAGGTTTGGCAAAGGAGGATTTAGGGTATGCTAGCTGCTTAAGACAACAGAATAGAAATATCCCTTCAGGTAGCAGGAAACTAATCAAGGTATACATCGACAGCCTAAAGGAGTGCCAAAAGAGTACGTAGTTTTAGAAAAAGTAGCAGAAGAGAGTAAAAATAGGTTGCCTCCGGGCGTTCAAGTCTTGCCCAGTTTTTCTCTATGTGAATGGGGCGTTGGATATGTTTGTGTTGCTAATTGGACTAAAGTTAGTGTTAGCATTGAAGCAGGTAGCATACTGGCCAGGGTGCAATTTGGCATAGAGGAGTGTAGGGAAGATGATGATAACGAGTATAATGAAGCAATATCAGAGGAGGAACTTCAAAATCACAGACGGAAGTTGGGAGTAAATGTCGATGAAAGTAACTTGAGTGAATTGAATCTGTTTAGACTTGATAAGATACTCTACAAATATAAGGACTGTTCCGAGTTAAATGATTCGGAACTGGGCTTGATAAAGGGGTGGGAGCATTCCATTGGATTGTCCTGTAGGAAGCCTATCAAATTGCCGTATAGGAGAATAGCACCCACGATGATTCCTGAGGCCAAACATTTGCTTGATGACTTAAAGAAACGGGGTGTAATTGAAGAAAGCACAAGTCCTTATGCAGCACCTATAGTCCTTGTAAGAAAAAAAGGCGGACGGTTAAGGTTGTGCATTGATTACACAAGAAATTAAATTATATTAAAGGGTGCATTTCCTCTTCCTAGAGTGGCGGAGTGCCTGGATGCGTTGGAAGGGGCCAAATATTTCTCCATTTTTGACCTTTGCAGGGGTATCACCAAGTTTTACTAAGGAAAGAGGATAGAGAGAAAACGGCATTTTCTGTACCATAGGGACACTTTCAGTACCGCAGGTGTCCAATGGGTTTGACAAATAGCCCAGCAACCTTTCAACGATGTATGTATCATATTTTGGGAGATATGTTTTTTGAATTTCTAGTCATTTATTTGGATGATATGATATTATTTTCAAAGACCATAGATGAACACTTATCAAGATTGGAGGCATTGTTGGAGCACATAAAGTCATATGGAATGAAATTAAAGCCAAAGAAATGTCATTTTTTTTACAAACATGTGTAAGTTATCTAGGGTTTAGCATTAGTGATCAAGGAATAGGACCTGAGTTAAGTAAGATTGAAGCAGTGAAGAACTGGAAGAGACCTGAAACTATTAAGGAAGTGGGAGCCTTTCTGGGATTTGCAACATTTTATAGAAGATTCATAAAAAAATTTACGAAAATTGCCAAGCCACTCAATAAATTATTGAAAGGGGAAAAGAAGAAATGCAGTCAAAAGATTAATGATCAATGGACAGAAGATGCGGAAATGGCCTTCCAGACATTAATAGAAGAAATTGATAGCTGCCCCAGTACTGAAAGGATTAAGTTTGGGAAAGCGTGTATATTAGAAATAGACGCCAGTTACGATGGACTCGGTGCTGTTTTGTCCCAATATAAGGATGATAAGTTGTATCCTGTAGCTTATGCAAGTAGGTCATTAAAACAGCATGAAAGAAACATGAGGAATTATAGTTCACGGAAACTAGAACTGTGTGCTTTGAAGTGGACTGTTACTGAAAAGTTTAAAAACTATCTTATTGGCAGAAAGTGCATAGGGTATATTGACAATGCCCCCTTGAGCAATGTCAGCACAGCAAGACTTCATCATACAGAACAAAAATGGGTGGCTGATTTATCAGTATTTGACATTGAACTCAAATTCAGACCAGGAAAACAAAATGTTAAAGCCGACATTCTGTCATGCAAGCCTAGAGAGGAGATAGTGATGAATGAAGACGAAGTCTGGGTAGCTCCTCATGAGGACGCAAATTTTGTTTGTGCCATAAGTAAACATCAGATTTTAGAGTGGGAGGATGTTGTTAATAAACAGAAAGCTTGCCCAGTTTTAAAGATTGTAAGGAAATGGATAGAAGGAGAAAATATTGAGTCAGAAAACAGTATTTTTAAACCTGAATTAGTTACGTGGAAAAAAGAGAAAGAAAGTCTTGTGATAAGAAATGACACTCTTTATAAGACTCATATGGATCAGTTAGGTGATATGAAATATAGATTAGCCGTTCCTGTTCAGTTAAGGTGGAAGTGTTAAATCGAAACTCATGACAAGCTTGGGTATCAGGGTATAGATAGAGCTTGCAAACTGCTAAACTCTAGAGTCTAGGGTTTATTGGCCCAACATGAAGGGATTTGTAACGGATTTCATAAGAAATTGTTAAACTTGTTTAAGGACAAAAGATGAATTACCATACAGAAATACCATTCCTGTTCATGTGGAAATTTCTCAGCCTATGGAAATCGTGGCGATAGAATTTTGTTCCGTAGAAAGATCAACCTCTGGAAAGGAGCATATTTTAGTTTTAAGTGATCTGTTTAGCAAATACGTGTGGGCATATGCAACGAAGGATCAGAAAGCGACAACAGTGGCTAAAATTTTGATGGAAGAGTTCTTTTATAAATTTGGAATTCCTCAGCAGCTTCATGCTGATCAGGGGAGAAATTTTGAAAGTGCTCTCATTAAGGAAATCTGCAAAAGATTTAATGTAAAGAAATCAAGTACTTCGCCATGTCACCCTGAAGGAAATGGTCGGGTGGAAAGAATGAATAGAACTCTGTACGGACTACTTAGAAGTTTGGAGGAGGAGAAAAAGAATAAATGGCCATTGAATTTGCAGAGTTTAGTTTTTGCGTTTAACATAACACCTCATTCGGTGACAGAGTTTTCTCCAAATTTCTTGTTTTTCGGAAGGGAACCATGTATTTCGATCGATCGATCGATCGATCGATCGATCGATCGATCGATCGAGAGAGAGAGAGAGAGAGAGAGAGAGAGAGAGAGAGAGCCACTAGTAAGTACGGTTTTGCTTAATGAATATTGATAAAAATCCAATAAAAAAACACAAGTGAAGATAATTTGGATCTTTTTTCAATATGTCATCACTCCCTCATAAATTTATGAATGCAAATGAAATAATGCAGTTTCCATTTACTTTCAACTGCACTTTTATGACAACGATTGGTGTCCCCTATTGCTGTTGCAAATGAAGAGAGGGAGGCATTGAAGTATCAATATTCATGGCGATATTTCCCATTTGCATTCTGGACAATAAAATGACGGTTGAATCAATTGGATCAATTTTTGTTCTGATTTGGAGAAAAGGAGACTTTCTCGTTTTTAATCTGGCGAGAAACAATGAATATATTCTTTGTTTGTTCTGCATTGTTGGAACAAAACACAAACTAAAGAACTCTCAGTGATTTTCAAAGTCTTTTAAAAAGGTTTTCCACTATCCTATTCTCTCCACATTTTGAAACAAAACGCAAATGTAGAATTTGTTTGCTTAGCATTTTTGGAACAAAACAAAAATTAAAGATCTCTTAGTGATTATCAAATTCTTTTAAAATCTTTTCCTCCTTACTCTTTTTTCATTTTTTTTAAATAAAACACAAACGCTGTCTTTGTTGGTTCAGCATTTTTGGAACAAAACAAAAACTAAAAAATTTTCAGTGATTATCAAATTCTTTTTAAGTCTTTTCCAACTTACTTTTTCCTAACTTTTTTTTTATAAAACACAAACGCTGTCTTTGTTCGGTCAGCATTTTTGGAAAAAAAAATCTCTCAGTGATTATAAAAGTCTTTTAAAATCTCCTTCACCTCCCAGTTCCAGCTCTCTTCAAAGAACACGACGAAAATCCACAAACACTTCCTGCTCGAAACCTGACGAAGCATCAGACGAGGTGATGGTGGTCTTCGATAACTATCTGTGATAACTACAATAACCGTGTCCGAAATTGTCCTGCTATTGGGCCTAAACAATGGCCCCCATTTCTCCCCCCTGTCTTTGTTATTAACGTATGAGCAGTTTGTATGCGGTCAGCCTCGGCCCTGATGGAAGCGCAGCCGCCTGTGTTCAGCTTTGCTGGTTTCGCTTCCTTTCTTGCTAACAGTCGTCACATTCTGACTGTTCATTGTGAGGTGAATATCTCGTGAATTTTATCACTACTACTACTACTACTACTACTACTACTACTAACTAATAATAATAATAATAATAATAATAATAATAATAATAATAATAATAATAATAATAATAATAATAATGTATAAGATATGTAACTTTCTTCCTCACTTCCCAGGATCAAATCCAGAAAGTCTGGTGAGTCCAAAGCGTTTTACCAACAAGGCCAAAAAGGCCTTGAAGAAGATTTATCAAAGCCACAGGCCACAAGACCTTTGATAATCTTAGGAGAGTACAAGTGAAACGTATACTTTGCATTAAATTCAGACATTTCCATTTATTTACATTATTTCTGTCATTCTTACATTTACTATAAATGTATTAATCATGAGAAGGAGTTCCCAGCTCTTGAAGAAAATGAAAGACTAAGTGAAAAGGATATAAGTTGTTTTTATATTTTATATAATTTTTTGCTCCATTTTTAATTATTAGATTGAAAATGATAAAAATTTGGTATACATTTTATATTATCTTTCTGGATCCACTTTTATTATCAAGCTAAAGATTAAGACATCTTCAGGTATTTTTAATATGCTTTTTTCCCATTTGTATGGGGTAAGCACGATGCCTTCTTTTTGAAGGCCTTTGATTTGTCTTTGGGGTAGAATTTGTATTCTCGATCGGCTGCCCAGCCTGTTATCGCTTAGACCCCGGCAGCGTATGTACATGTATTGTACCAGTCACCAGCGCCCTTTCTCCCAGCAGCAAGGAGACGTTGCACGGTTAGGTCGACAGTCAAGACGTGTGATTTGTCTGTTATGTTTTTAGAAGATGTTGGAGTGGCTTTATTTGTGTGTAAGACACATTTTCAAATAAAGATAATGAAAGGATAAGTAGGGAACAGTAAACCAGACTAGATAATATTCAACGGATTTTAATCTTCGCTTCCATTTCTTTCAGCTGGGTAGGGAGCATTTCAATGGCCACTTCTACTAATGGTGTGAGCTGCTAGTAAACAACACCGAACTCAGGTCGAGTGTATTATGTGAAAGAGGGAGATGGAGATAAATGTGAGTATTCTAGTCATTACATGATCAAAGTTTGTAGTGATTCGTAGCATCATTTTAAAGATACGTTATAGAGAACTTTTTTTTATCTATGCTACTAATGACTATAACGAATACCTTCTCTTCAAGGAACTCAGGCATCACAGAAGAATAGATAGTGGTTCCTTTGTGTCACCTGCCAAAGTAGAATACTCCTGCTGTCTTTTCAGCTGTAGGGAGACTCCACGTACCCTTATCCTAAATGGGGCACTGTAGGCACTACAAGAGCCATTCTTTGTAGATTCCTTTTGTTGCCTGGTTTTCATTGTTCTTATGACTTTGGTTTAAAAAGTGTTCCATTCTGCCTCTCTCTCCATCTACCTGCCCAGCTTTAATTTTTTTGATCTAGGTCTTATTAAAGAATCCATTCATAGAGTCAGTTTTTAGAGGTAAAGAGAAGTTTTTCAATATCTTCTTACTTCTTAGCTTGTGAAATAAAGCATATTATCTGAGGATGGGGTATAATTATGTCTCATACAGCCCTGAGGTAAGATATAATAACTCTCTCAGGTACTTGCTTCCAAAAAATCTTGAATAGAATACAAAATTTAAAATAAAATATTAGAACAAGAGTATAAAATGAACGGGTACGAGATTTGAAGTTATACTTTTTGATGTTTTATAACGTCACAAAAAAATACTCTAATAGGAACTACATTCAGATAATGTAGATATTAAATGTATTGGCTATCACAGTAGCTTTTTTTCACATATTTTTTCTTAAAGGATTCATATCAAAACATATTATTATTATTATTATTATTATTATTATTATTATTATTATTATTATTATTATTATTATTATTATTATTATTATTATTATTATTATTATTATTATTATTGCAAAAGTTTAGATATTAAGTGTATTAGCTATCACAGCACTTCATATTCTCAATAATGTTCCTAAGATATTATTATTATTATTATTATTATTATTATTATTATTATTATTATTATTATTATTATTATTATTATTATTATTATTATTATTATTGCAAGAGTAAATCCAAAGGGAATAGGAAAATACAAATTACACCACCTTTTGCAAGCCAGATAGTGAAGCCTTCGAGAGAATCAACGGAATAATTGGCAAATTCAACCATTCGCCTTTTCTTCTTCTCTTGATTTTGTTGTTGTATAAATAGTCCTTTCCGGCATTTCAATAAATGGCTTCCAGCTATACTGGAACATCTTTTCAGAAAACAAGCAGTAAAGAAATGGAAAATGCAGGCAACAAGGACTCACCTGTGTGTGTGTGTGTGTGTGTGTGAGAGAGAGAGAGAGAGAGAGAGAGAGAGAGAGAGAGAGAGAGAGAGAGAGAGAGAGAGAGAGAGAGAGTTCTGTTCTTGAGAGTAGATATATCAGTGAGATAAATGGTGTTTTTCAGTTTTGCATTTCTTTTTTTTCTGAATTTAACTGCCTTGTGTTTTGATCTCTTTGTTTACATTGCATTTCGAAGACATATTTTACAGACACTATAGGCAGCAAAAATGTTGTTTATTGTGTTCCCAGGCTCTAATTTGCCAGGCTTTCTGTCACTTCCTTTCCAGACAGTTACTTGAAATTTCACCTGTCAATATGAAAGCTACAAATCTAACTCAGGTGCCTCTCTGATAATGGACTGAAAAGAGTCAGCATTTTAAAACAATTATTTTATCAGTTTTATAATTCGTATGTTGATGTATAGTTACCTTCTGGATATTTCATTGTTTTAAAGACGACTTTGATTTTCATGTATATTTAATATGTATCAATTCTTTAGCGAAAGGGTCTTATAAAAAACACAGTTCTGTTGTGTATTAGACATTAAATATGTTTGCAAATCACGTTGCCTGATGCTTTTTCTTCTTTTCATGTCAAAGAAACATAATCTAAATGATACTTCCCTCAAAATAATCCATAACTTTCATCTGGTTGAAATAAGTTGCCAGATGTATTTATTTTATGTGATAGAAACAAAATCTGGATAAAATATCTTCAGAATAATCAATCTTTATCTCTAAACCAAAATCACTTGTCATTTATTCCCTAAGATAAAAAAATGAGAAAATGAATAATAAAAATCTTGCTACCATTTTTTTTAAACAAAACCTAAATGACAATATATTCAGAATAATCCATCATTTTCTCCATCCCAAAACCTCCCTACCATTTTATGTCCTAGACTGAAAAAAAAACCTGCGAAAGTAAATAAAATAAATCTTTCTGAAATTTTTACACACGAAAGGTGAAAGCAAGGTGAAAGCAAGGTGAAAGCAAGCGTGAAAGCAAGGAGAAAGCAAGGAGAAAGAGTGGAAGAATAATTGGTGCGTTTTGGCCTTTCCCCCTCTACCTTCCTTTGTTCTTAAGGTGGCATAAACAGTCCCCAGAGGGCACTTGCGCTAATGGTCAACACCTATTCCGTGAGCAGTTCCCTCCGAGGTCAAGGTTTGGAGGAGAAAAGAATGAAAGAGGGAATGCTAGAGAGAGAGAGAGAGAGAGAGAGAGAGAGAGAGAGAGAGAGAGAGAGAGAGAGAGAGAGTTTTGGGTGTGGACGGAGAAATAATATGAGAGAAAGATTATTATTATTATTATTATTATTATTATTATTATTATTATTATTATTATTATTATTATTATTATATTAATTTTTTTCAGAAATAATAAGAAGCTGTAGATAATTTTAGGATGTCATCGTGTTTATATTATATTATTTGAGTTACATATATATATATATATATATATATATATATATATATATATATATATATATATATATATATATATATATATATATATATATATATATATAGGCAATAGACATATATATATAGATGGATAGATAGACATGTATAGACATGTAGATATCGGTTCCCATTCGACCCCAGTAAAGGACACATTCTATTTAATCGACTTTTACATACAACTCGTTCAAGCTCAGACGAAGACGATATGAATGAACCCAGCAGAGTGGCAACGTAAGAAATGGGATGATGTTTCGTGAGGAAAAACAATATGGACAATATACACAAGTATTGGGCCAAATGGATGTGTCTAGGAATGATGTAGTGATGTGATTTTCCCCGGGATGCTTCCTGCTGTGTTCTGAAATGGCCGGCAGTTATTTATGGTGAATAAACACATTCTTGCCAGCGATAGAGAGAGAGAGAGAGAGAGAGAGAGAAGAGAGAGAGAGAGAGAGAGAGTTTCAAAATATAATAACATGGGGGCTGTTTTGATTTTCCTTAATTTTATTATTATTATTATTATTATTATTATTATTATTATTATTATTATTATTATATTATTATTTTATTATTGTTATTATTACCCTTGACAATCTGTATATTTTTTTTTTTTGTAGCAACACTTTTGTCAACTATCAGACTTTATACCCACCCTCTGAAGTTCTTGTAATACTGTCCGTTTTGACGTCTATTGGATGACGTCAACACTGTTTTTTTCAAATGAATATTTACCTAATGCAATGAGTACTGCAGAAAGACGCGGCTAAGGATTAAAATTAATCCGTATGAAACGTGGAAACCAATTTATATAAGGTATAGCTGGAAACAGATAAGCCTTCTGACTAGATTTTGAAAATCTGTCTTTATAGTTCATTGCGTTCCTTTAAAGTGACTAATCTGCTTTTTAGTTTTCTGTAAAAGAACACTTTTGTGTCGGCTTTGTCTGTTCGTTCGAACTTTTTCTGTCCACACTTTATTCTGTCCGCACTTTTTTTCTGTTCCCACTTTTTCTCTGTCCGCACTTTATTCTGTCGGCACTTTTTCTCTGTCCGCACTTTATTGTGTCCGCACTTTATTCTGTCCGCACTTTATTCTGTCAGCACTTTTTATCTGTCGGCACTTTATTCTGTCCGCACTTTATTCTGTCAGCACGTTTCTCTGTCGGCACTTTATTCTGTCCGCACTTTATTCTGTCCGCACTTTATTCTGTCAGCACTTTTTCTCTGTCAGCAACTTATTCTGTCCGCACTTTTTTTCTGCTCGTACTATTTTAGCCGCCCTCAGATCTTAAAAACTACTGTGGCTAGAGGGCTGAAAATTGGTCTGTGGATCATCCACTCTCCAATCATCAAACATACCAAAATGCAGCCCTCTAGCCTAAGTAGTTTTTAGCTCATTTAAGGTTAAATTTAGCCCTAATTGTGAGTCTGCCAACGATATAAGACGGGCCACCACAGGGCCGTTGTTAAAGTTTCATGGCTCGCAGCTCATACAGCATTATAACGAGCCCATTGAAAGATAGATCTATTTAATGTGGCCTGGATTATACGCTGTACAGAAAACTCCTGAATGTTCTGAAAAGAAACTTATGGCCTGCTTTTTCACTTGTTTCTTTCTTTCTTTGAATGTTGAGATTCAATAGACTCTAAAGCCAAGAGCGTTCCAAAGGGAAAATCTGCCTTCAGAGAAACAGGAGGCACAGAAAAGGTGGTAAATGAATCAGTAGGAAGGAAAAGACAACAAAACCGATACACCTGAATTCAGGAGACGTCAGCAGACACCAGGAATGAACTGGCTCCTGGCTTCAGCATTAGGAGATCAGAAGGATCCACGACGGCACTCCTGCAAGAGGAACAATTCTATATATATATATATATATATATATATATATATATATATATATATATATATATATATATATATATATATATATATATATATATATATATATATATATATATATATAATATTGTTCTTTCTTTGACCAGCTTCAGCAGAGTGATGCGATTTCCCTTGATGAGTGGACAAACCCTCAAGGGAAGTTGAGGTCAAAATTCTGCATTTTTCCGAAAGTTCAGAAACTCCCTTTTATCTGGTGACAAACTCTTTTGTCTTGCTTTTTCTTTGACGTCTTTCTCTCACAGCAAGAATGTAAGAAAGACTGCAGAGAAAAATCTACAGAAATTGGTACAAAAATAAAACAGTAGCGTTGTTTTTAGTCATTAAATTCTTTTTCTCTTATAAGTGTCATTTTTGTGTTTATTCTCTTTTCCTCACTTAATATTAAAATATAGTTTTATTTGAATTGATTAACATAATTTAAAAACGACTGTCTAGTGTAATTATAATATATATACATTATATATCATACTGACACCTGACTTATATATTCTTCACACACACACACACAGGGAAAACACACACACACAAACACACACACACACACACACACACACACACACACACACACACACACACACACACACATATATATATATATATATATATATATATATATATATATATATATATTTATATATATATATATATATATATATATATATATATATATATATATTATATATATATATATATATATATATATATATATATATATATATATATATATATATATATATATATATATATATATATATATATATATATATATATATATATATATATATATATATATATATATTATTATGATTAGCAAGAATTCGCTAGAAATAAACTGCCTCCCCCTCCTTTGTTGTTGTTGGATTGTTCTGTTGTGTTTCATTTACTGACCAGCCAGGCCGATCGATAGACCATCTGTCTATCGACTTAAAACAAGGGTTTAAAAGATTAAAGGCGCTCCCATTTTTGATAAAGATCTTTCCTTCGAGGCAAAAGTAATCTGGCTTAGGTGTCTCTCCACAGGCCAAAAACCCCTGCGGGCAGCAGGTGCAATGAGTCAAAACATCTGTGTTGGGCACATTTCCTGCCCCATAGGAGGGGATAAAAGCAAAAGCCCATGAGGTCTCCACACACACGCGCGGGCTGGAAGATATGGAATGAAGACGTCCCCAACACCTGGCCCCATCGATGCCCTTGCATCCTAACCACGTGGCCCTTTCCAAAGTATACTTCTCCTCGTGCCCTTCGACCGTATTCCTCGAGCCCACACGCCATTGCTTGAAGTTTCGAGGAGTCCTCATCGCCTTGCCCCTTTACGGAAGCCCTTGCATCTCACCACGTGGAAGAAACTCTTGCCCTCGAAATATTTTTGTCATCCACGGACTGCCCTTTCTACGCGCCCTCGGAAAATCTGCTAAGGTAAAGTGCCCTGGAAGAGCCCCATTTCAGTCACGCTTTTTGTCTCGTAATATTTTCTTAAAGAGAAAGCCAGAAATCACCCTTGTCTAGGTTGTCCGTGCGCCTCTTGCATCGGCAGTATTAATTCTTTATTACTCCTTTGGCACCCTCAGTGCAGCTTCGAATTCATTATTCTTTTGTCTATTTTCATTACTGGCGTATAATGTGCATATCTCTCATTTCAGAGGGATCCTATCGTGGAAGCTTCTCGGACTGTGTCTGGAATCCCCAGTTTCATTCAATCCAGTAGGAATTCATTCAATCTACTTAAGTTCCTCTTTCCCGTACTGATATCATTTATGTAAATACACTACTTTAAATTTGCCCACGTGTTTTATATAATATTTCCCTCAGTAACAAGAGCCCTATGCTCATATGAAATTCTCCTTTGTTTTCCTCTTTTTACGTTTTTGTACCCACGAAGTCAGAATCACAAGGCTAAATTACCTTAAATTGTTGCTACCTGTCTCACAGAGCATATTTCAAACTAAAACCACGGAAAAACGTAAAAATGGCGACCTGGCCATAGATCTCGTTTTGCAGTTGCAGTTCCCTAGTGTTGCTTTATTGCATTTGCAACTTGCCAGATCAGCTATTAGCAAAGCTAAGCTGGGTACGAGACAATTACGAACCTTTTTGTGTAAAACCAGCACACAGATCCAGAAAATTCCACGTAAGTAATGTGTTAATCTTAGCAAAACCTTTTACAGTCGTGACTGTTCCTAGGAATTAGAAATGGGACGCATGTAATCACTGAGAGAAAAGAACCGCCGTATTAGATTCGTTAATGCATGCCTTTCAGGATAGGTAGTTAGGAAATAACCAGTGCTAACCATCCATTCTTTTGCTTCGAGGAATAGTGAAATTCCTCTGTGAAATTTCCAACTCTTTCTTGTGTTAAAATTCCTTCCTTTGCCATATTCTTGCTTCGAGGAATAGTGCGAAAGAAATTCCTCTGTGATAAATTTTACTTCGCATTTCAATTAGCTTAACTGTTATTTAGGCGCGAATAAAATTCCCACGTGGGACACGACGAAGTCAGCTTGCATTGCTGAAAATTCTCTCAGTGTAGTTAGTATTCGAGTTAGGTGTTAGGAAAGCGAAATTTAAACTCAAATTTATAGGGAAAATTACTAGGCCGTTGTATTGTTATCCTCAGACGACTGGGAAATTCCGAATCCCAGACGGTCTATACATATACGGGTTCATTCACCCAGAATCTAAAAATAACTCCGGTGTTGGCCAGACGACCTGCACCCCACCCCGCCCATGCCCGCGTGTGTAGCCATTCATTTCCCAGCAAACATTTTTCTTTGGGTTTCCAGTTAGTAATTTCTAAGTCCTAAGGGACGAATCGTAATTCAAGTCCTAAGTGACTCCTAAAATTCTACGTCCACGTGGCGAGAATTTCTCCAAATTCCAGTCCTCAGAGACTCCTAAAATTCTACGTCGCACGTGGTGAGAATTTCTCCAAATTCCAGTCCTCAGAGACTCCTAAAATTCTATGTCGCACGTGGCGAGAATTTCTCCAAATTCCAGTCCTCAGAGACTCAAGTACAAAAATCTCCAAATTCCAAGAGTAAAATTTCGTCGCACGTGGCGAGAATTTCTCATTCCTCCTCGGGAACTCCTAAAATTCGCACGTGGCGAATTCCGTCCAAATTTTGAGACATTATATAGTGGCGAGAAGTTCACACACATCTAAGCCCTTACGGGACTGATCAGTCTCAGAGAGTTCGTTAGAACAACTCCTTAACTTCACGCTACAGACAGGGCCAAGTCCAAAGTTGACACAATCCAACTACGTCTTCCGGGACATCATTAAAATTCGTTATTTAAGAACAAATCACGTCTTTCAAGACATATCAAATTTTAAAGTCCGGTCTCCTCAGACTTACTAATCACCTGTCTTATTCAGACAGATCCATTCTCCTGCAGTCTGAACCATTGAGTGTTCCAAGATTCTCAATTGAGTCTTTTCAGATAACCTGAGTCTTTTCAGACATATCCTATACCCATTATTCCAAGATGGCTAATACCAGAGCCCAACAAAACGAGGATTTCAAATTCTACATGTCCGCTGGGAAGGACATGGGACTATGGGGCAAGATCTGAGAGCATGGGTTCAAGAGCGAGTGGACGATGCCAAGGCGGAGAGGAGAGAGCAAGAGAACGTGAGGAGAGAGAGAGAGAGAAGGGCAAGAGTTGCCCAAGAGCAAGGAGAGGCTAAAGAACGTGAGGAGAGAGAGAGGGAAAGAATTGCCCAAGAACAGGAGAAGGAAAAAGAAGAAGTGCAGAGAGGGATAAAAGAACGTGAGGAGAGAGAGAGGGCAAGAATTGCCCAAGAGAAAAGGGAGGAACGAGAATGGGAAGATCGAGAGCGACAGCGCGCCCACGAGCTCCAGATGCTAGAACGACAGCCCGCCACCCCCGCCCCTGCCGCGGGGAATGAGTGCCCTCAGCCAAGCTCACTCGTTCATGCCAAAATGGACCGAGTCCGAACCCTAAGTATGGCTTGAAAGGGCCGAACGAGTCCTGGAGTGCTGCGATCTCTCCCCGCGGAACTCTCCCTTGTTCTCACTAAATTCCTGGGCGGAAAGGCCCTCGTTGCCTACCACGCCCTTCCCGCAGACGATCGGGGAAACTGGGAAGCCGACGCCAAGCAGTTCGAAGGCGTACGAGATTACCCCTGAGTGGTGGAGGAGACGTTGGGAGAGCAGCCCAGAGAAGCAGGCCAGACTTGGTCCGATTGGGCGTACCATTCGGAGCGGGCGTTGACAAAATGGCTCGATTCCGAAGGAGCCACTAACACCGCCGAGGTACTCGAGCGGTTTAAATTCGAGCATTTGCTGCGCTACGCCCCTCCTGCCCTCGCCACTCATATAGTGGAAAAAGCCCCAGCAACACTCACCGAGTGTTGCGAATAGCAGATATGTGGGAAACTCACCACCCTCAAGAAGGATCCATGGGGCGGAAAATAAATCCCCCGTCCCTCCTCGGAGGTTCAAATTCCCACAAAAATGGGAACTCCGGGCAAGCCCCTAACTTGCCATTATTGCAAGAAAACGGGGCATTCCTCCGAACAGTGCCGGAACAAGAAACCGGCTCCTCTCTCTCCCGGAAAACTGACAAATAACTCGCCTGCGCCCTCCACAGGGCAGCGCGGAAAGATTTCAGCCAGACATTTTGCACGGCGTGCAAGGTTTATGAAGCCATTCTCGCATGGGCAAAATGCCCACGCAATAATAAATAAATACTCCCACCGTCGCCTTGGCCGTCACAGATCCCCAGTCATTAGGTCCTCCCGCCGAAGGGCCTGTATACGTGGCCCCTCCACGAGGTAGCCAGCCAGCGCTGGGCCGAGTCACTGCTTTCGAGGACTCGGGCGCGCAAATCTCCCTCATCCGAAGGAACAGAGTTCCCACGGAGCTATCGTCAATAGACGAAAACTCGTCACGATCGAGGGAATAAATCAATTTAAAATGATACTCCCTACGGTCCAATTGAGAGTCACAAGACCTCACCAATCCAAAATTTGCAATCTTGCAGTAGCAAGCCATCTCCCCGGAGGCTATGACGTCATCCTGGGACAGGACTTTCAGTCCCCACCGAAATCACGACAATCTAGGGGTTCCCATTCCCGAATCATTCCGCCGGGCGCGAGTAATCCTCCCCGCTTCTCCCTCAGTCAAGACTGGCGCCCCTGGGTACCAGGAGGACGTGCAATCCCCACCAGTGCCACCTGAGTACAATGTACAGTGGCCCCCTCGATCGGTTCCCGATCCCATTCCAGTGCCCGGCCCTGCCTCAGTGCCAGTGCCAGGGCCCCAATCAAATCTCCCTTCAGGAGATGCCAAATTCCTGCCGGTGCCACTTGCATGCCCCCGAGCAGGGCCAAGCTTCGTCCGTCCTGACCGACGAGCCCAAGAAACCTCTGATAGCGCCTGACTCTGCCCCAGTGCCAGCGCCAGAGCGCTACGCTGATCTCCATTCACGGGATCCAACTCAGGACCCCCTCTCTTCCCCGGCCTGGCACCGCTACCAGCGTTGGTCAGAGAGACGGTTCCTCCCAACCACCGCGGAAGCTCACCTGCAGGTGCGGCCTCGCAACCCGTGCCTGAGCTGGTCATCGATACTCTGCGAGCCGCTCACGCCACCCCGACCGCCTCCTCTCTGCCTCAGCCCGTCGCCGACGTAATTGCAAGTCAGGATTCTGCCATATCTCACTTGGCCGATGAACTACAAGAGCCGCGACGGATCATGGTAGAACCCGCACGGAACACTCCTGCGTCAGCTGTCGCATCAGCAGGCCCAGGTGGTACTCCGTGCCGCCCTCCGGTCGCGGCCCTCCGCTTCCCCCGGCCGAGGGACGACTGTCCCATTAAGAAAGACTCGAGGCGAAATTACCACGGGCGTGGGACATTCCAGGTAATTTACAAAGAGCTCTAGAGCTCCCATGGCACCTGTGCCACCATTTCATTTTCGAAGGTCTTGGCACCCCTAATCCAGAAGGGGGATGTCAGACCCTCCTCTATCTATCTTCTTCCGTTCCTCAGGAACTGCTATCTCTTACCATCCTCTACTAATCTTCCTTAAATTATCCCCACAAGAGGCAATTAAATACGGGATACCATTCCCCACACAATGTATAAATCATTAAGAATAACAGAGTGAGAAGTGGCACCCCTTGCGCCCATACCTTGGCACCGGGCGTGCGTGTCAGCCCTCCTGAAGGAGTCGCGCCCTTGGGGTGCACTTTCCTCGCCCTGGGACTGAAGTGATAGTCCGGGCCGTAATTTATAGGCAAAGGACGATAAATTCCCGCCTAACACAATAAAACCCTCACTCTTTTTTCCCTTAGCTCTTCTGCCAATATCATTTACTTTCTTTTAGTCATTTAGTTATCTTTATTTTAATGAATCGCGAGTCATAAACTCTTGCCCTTGTGATTTAAATGCCCCTTTCGTAAGCTCTGAGGGACGTGTCCCGCCTTTCATATGCGGTCAAGTTTCATTCGTAACGTCTTGGTAATTTTCCTTTTGTTATTATTATCCTTTTCCCCTTCCCCTTCCAAGATTATTTGACCCCACATCTTTTGTCTGCTCGCCCGTTATAACATTGAGTAGGCAGTGGGCAGTGGACGCATAAAATTAGCGTAGTTTAAGGTTAGCGAATTAAAACCTCGCGAATACTCTCGCCCGCACACGACTGTCAAATTCCCGGTGTGTGGGTCATCCCTCAGCTCGCGTTGAACGATAGCTGAGCAAAGCACGTTAAAACGAAGATAAATTATCAATGCGAATATGTATAGTCATTTCAGTATGGTGTAAAAGGGGATGTCATTTACAAAAATAAACGCTGTTTTTCATTTACACACCCTCTTCAAGGCAGATTGTACTAACCGCATGCTTTTTATCTAAAATTAAGTAACCGTGTATTTTAATTCTTGAACAATAACTATTTCTTTTCATTTGTTGGCCATAGCCTCATATACGTGGTCCTATAATCTTAATAATTCACAATTGTTCGAGTCACATTATAAAGTTACCAGTGGGTAACCAAATCTAAAGTAATTATTCTTTTGCAAGTGTTTAAATCACTTTGCGTTCTGTTAACGAAAATTATCCCAATGTGTTATTAAAAGTAATGTCACAGCTTCATAAAACCCTTAGGAGTAAAGTTCATTGCAAGGCAGAATGTAGAGTAACGTAAAGCATTTGCCGCTCATTCTTGAATATCGATGTACACACCCGAAGGAGGTATGTACATCATCTTGTATGGGGAGGTATTATGATTAGCAAGAATTCGCTAGCAAATTGCCTCCCCCCCCTCCTTTGTTGTTGTTGGTTGTTCTGTTGTGTTTCATTTACTGCCAGCCGGCCGATCGATAGACCATCTGTCTATCGACTTAAAAACAAGGGTTTAAAAGATTAAAGCGCTCCCATTTTTGATAAAGATCTTTCCTTCGAGGCAAAAGTAATCTGGCTTGGGTGTTCTCCTACAGGCCAAAACCTCCCCTGCGGGCAGCAGGTGCAATGAGTCAAAACATCTGTGTTGGGCGCACCCCTGCCCCATAGGAGGGGATAAAAGCAAAAGCCCACGAGGTCTCCACACACGCGGGCTGGAAGATATGGAGGAATGAAGACGTCCCCAACACCTGGCCCCATCGATGCCCTTGCATCCTAACCACGTGGCCTTTTCCAAAGTATACTTCTCCTCGTGCCCTTCGACCGTATTCCTCGAGCCCACACGCCATTGCTTGGAGTTTCGAGGAGTCCTCATCGCCTTGCCCCTTTACGGAAGCCCTTGCATCTCACCAAGTGGAAGAAACTCGCCCTCGGAAATCGCAAGTCATCCACGGACTGCCTTCACGCGCCCTCGGAAAATCTGCTAAGGTAAAGTGCCCTGGAAGAGCCCCATTTCAGTCACGCTTTTGTCTCGTAATATTTGCTTAAAGAGAAAGCCAGAAATCACCCTTGTCTACTGTCCGTGCGCCTCTTGCATCGGCAGTATTAATTCTTTATTACTCCTTTGGCACCCTCAGTGCAGCTTCGAATTCATTATTCTTTTGTCTATTTTCATTACTGGCGTATAATGTGCATATCTCTCATTTCAGAGGGATCCTATTTCGAGGAAGCTTCTCGGACTGTGTCTGAATCCCCAGTTTCATTCAATCCAGTAGGTATCTCCTTCAGGATAGTAATCTACTGAGTTCCTCTTTCCTGTACTGATATCATTTATGTAAATACACTCCTTTAAATTTGCCCACGTGTTTTACGTAATATTTCCCTCAGTAACAAGAGCCCTATGCTCATATGAAATTCTCCTTTGTTTTCCTCTTTTTTTACGTTTTCCCGTACCCACGAAGTCAGAATCACAAGGCTAAATTACCTTAAATTGTTGCTACCTGTCTCACAGAGCATATTTCAAACTAAAACCACGGAAAAACGTAAAAAATATATATATATATATATATATATATATATATATATATATATATATATATATATATATATATATATATATATATATATATATATATATATATATATATATATATATATATATATATATATATATATATACGTGTGTATGTATGGATGTATGTATGTATGTATGTATATATACACATATATCTTTGTTTATATAAATAAATATATATATATATATATATTATATATATATATATATATATATATATATATATATATATATATATATATATATATATATATATATATATATATATATAAAATATATATATATATATATATATATATATATATATATATATATAAAGAATGATGCTTGTTTTGTCAAACAATCTTTTAAGATAAACTGAAACATTAAATCCTTGAAATAAATGGCTGACTTCACCAGTCAAAACACATTTTCAAATTTTCATTAAACATCATCTTCCTTTTATTCGCTTTCTCTTTCTGCTAACACAAAGGAGAAAGTAAGAGAAAAATGAAAGTAATTTCTCTTCTGTTAAAGCCCTAGTTCCCAGTATTTAATCTTACATGAGATATGAAATGGGGTTTTATTATTTCATCATGCCTGCTACTATTTGATATTATTATTATTATTATTATTATTATTATTATTATTATTATTATTATTATTATTATTATTATTATTATTGTCTCGTGGATTGTAAGACTTCACCATAATACAAGAGCTTTAAAAGTCATGAATTTCAATATATTTTTAATCATAGTATTTTTATTTTAATAATAATTTGTTTAATGTTTGCTTCTTCCCATTATTGTTTTTAATTATATAAAATATAAAAAAAAAAAAATTTTAATATATATATTATTTCTTTAGTACATCATCACTGCTTTGAGAGAATGACTTTCTAACCTAATGATTCCCTGAGTTTATAGAAGTACTCAACACTGAGTCTCAAAGGACATTACTTTTAAAGAAATCCTGTAACATGTTCTTTTCTGTTGACGTCATAGAAAGTTATTAAACCCTATGACATGAATATTATCACTGCATTTTAGATTAGATAAGCGTGTCTGTACGCCTCCGGATTAAATGTTTAATGAGAAACATTAGTAGCTTGGGAGATTAAGATCAGCCTTAGGATCTAAGCGGATTATGTCACTGACAGAGGAATGAAGATAATGAACACATTGATTACGAATAGATACAAAAAATAAAAAAGATGAATCCATTTAGGAATTTACAGTGCGTGGAAATTTCCTCTTACCTGTCGTATCATCTGACTAAAAGCTACCTCAAGATTTAAAGTGATTATGAAAAAGAACTTATGGATATTTTTCCCCGAATGGTTGTCATTCCACCGATTAAATCCAAAGGAAAGTTAATATTATTAAACAGGGATAAAGGGTTTTGTAGAAGGGAATATGTAACAGTTAAAGAGACAATTAGAAAATACTGGAAGAACTGTTAGAATTACATTTTCGTATCTTTAATGAATATTCATATTATAGTTCTGTAAAAAATGAAAATTCAAATATAAATATATCTTTATAAGTTATATTATTTACAACCTACAGAGATAAAACAAACTCGTTTTTGAGACAGATTTCTGGAGTACCAATTATTCTCTTCTTGTTAAGTTTGGGGCTGTTTGAAAGTCCTGAATATTGACAAATTTTTCATATCTCTGTCATCATGAAAGGAAAAGAGTAATGAAATGAAGTGAGTAGACAGAGAATTATATATAAACTGTACCTTAGAATTTTGGGGGTAAATATTAAAAAGAATATAGGTTAATCGTACAGTTAGAAATCTTGCATTTATAAACATGTCCTTATAATAAACGCTATTCAGTGATTTAACTAACATTTTACTAATAAATTTTATAGGAAACATGAAAATGAAAGAGTGCATCTTTTGTTTAACTTTTGTTAATTTTTATCTCAACAGAATTAAACTCAGTTATGACACCCTTGACGACAGATTTTTTCACAAAGTGGCTGCCTTTTCCCCTTTAAAAATTTCAGGGTAATTAAATCTAGAGTTTTCCTCCCTCACCTTATCGGACCTGACGTTCGCCTACCTGCCGTGGAAACTGGAAAAGATGGAACTATTATTTGGTGGAAAAATTCACTTTGCCTCCTTTAAAACTCACCAATTAAGAGGGATTTTTTCCTATTGAAAATTACCAACTTTCCCCAAAATCACTCTCGCCATTTTCGGAGTTCAATCGCTAATGAGAGACCACTTTCCGACGAAGGGGAAATCTAGTCCACTTTTTGGATTTTGAGAAAGGAAGAAGTTTGGATAATCATATCCCATTTAGGACTAATATTTCTTTTTGTGCTGTACATATGGAGGCCCACATGCCTTTTAAAATGTTTTATGCATAATTTACTTTTTGGATGTTCATAGTTACACACATGTATGCCTGACTTTTAAAAATTCTATTATAAAAAAAATGAGTGATGGTTTTGGATAAGAGGCCTCTAGATTTCTAACTTCTAAAAGACTAGCTCTTATCTGCTATATGTAGTGAGGCCTAGATAACCTTTAACATGTTTTATACATTATTTATTTTTTGGATATTAATACTTACATGTACTGTACATAATTACTCGTATGCTTGAATTACTTGATTTAAATATACCCATTAATAATATCCCCGATTAATTTCGAGAGGCAAAAAAAATATGATCTAATAAAATATTTATTTGAGCGAATTTGCATTCACCTGCAGTGACCTGTATTCCAGTCCAACACGAGGGCCCATTCATGCACGTTCGTTTACGAGGCCCGTGGAAAATTTCACCCGTGGAGTCAGAGGCAATTGGGATTTTTTTTATTCTTTTCCTCTTTTTTTATGTTCTACATTCTGTTTTCATTGCCAAAAAAGGTAAGGGAATGATTAAATATGAACTCTGCTTGCTGGGAATTACGTGTTAAATTTAGGGAAAATGTCGAATATCTGAAAGAAGTTGTTTTATGTTGTCAGGCCTCACTCGATTCGAAATGAATATTTTCTTTCTTTGCATAATTTTATTGTTTATAGATTTGCATAGTAACTATTGCAACAGCAGGAGTTCAGGAGTAATAGGAAATCTGTATGTAGGATACAACGACCTCTAGGAAGTTTATAGTGCGATTTATAGTAGTAAAATGTCTTAACAGAATAGCATAGCTTGTGTTAAGATGTTCCGATCTAAGAGTGATAATGTTAGTTAAAAAGTAGTTGTGATATGAATCACAGTACAATCATACACATGAATCTGGAACAAGCTTGGTAAAACCAGAGTTAATACCAACAAATTTCACGCTGACTTTCGTGGTTTTAGCTCATTTTAAGTGTGGCATCGATATGAAGTCGATGCCGATTAACTTAATTCGGACTGAGTCCATTATGGCGACAGTGTAAACATTGGGACTGATTTTTTTTAGGCAAGTCTCCTTTGCCTCAGATGAAACTAGTGATTTTGAAGGATTTTAGATGTCTTCACAGGTTTTTATTTTTCATTTCACAATGCGCGCATTGGTTTAACAACACATTGGTAGTTGATTTTATGCATAATAAAGTCTGTAGATAATTCAACAGCCGTTTTAAATACTGAAGAGCCCAGAACCTTCCCTGACTGATTATATGGAAGACTGCGGGATCTTGAGGTTAGTGTTTTTATGTTTGAAATCCGGTAGCTTAAGGATTGTAATTTGAATAGAATTTTAAGGAACTGTTTTTCTATTCGGCGCATAGAATGGCCCCTTTTTTTTTTTTTTTATTCTAATTATTTATATTTATCTGTTTGGATATCTAATTTTTAGAATAACCTATTTTTAATTGGGTTTTTATTTGATTATTTTTTTTTTTTTAATAATTCAAGTGTCGTCTCATTTTCAAAGGGGATAGTTAGCAATATCTAAAAACACTTTCTATAATTTTTTAAAAGTAACCCGATTAATCCTAAGCTTCCCAGTTGCTATGGCCTCTGAAACTCACATGAAAGGTGTTGTCCTCACGTCTTTGATCATTCTTACATGAAATTTTCGAAAACCTCACAATTCTCAAACGCTTGTAATGGTGTTATTCTCCTTTCCCATATTAATGAATTAGAGTTGACTTTCTGTTAACATTCAAAAGTCGCCCCAACGCCTGTAAGTATTCGTGTTAATTGCGTATTTTACACAAGATTTTCATAAATGATCCACGTATGAATCAAAATTATATCATTTTGGAAAAACCATTTTGGCATTGTAGAAGTTTCCCATAACTTCATAGACATTATACAAAAATCTCTAAAGTTTTATCTTTTCAGAAAAACCTTTTCCTGTTACTGTAGAAGCCATTCACATAAGCTTTTAGACATTTTATACCTAAATTTCTGAAGATATGTCCTTTGGCAAAAAAAAAAAAACTGTTTTGCACTCCAGAACCTGCTCCTTAACCTTGTAGACTTTGCACACAAAATTCTAAAGTCAGATGGTTTTGGACAAATCTTTTTACCCAGTAGAAGTTATTCCCATAATCTAGTAGACTTTATACATAAATTTCTAAAGTCATATCATTTGGCAAAAAACATTTTTGCTCTGTAGAACCTATTCCCATAACTTTGTAGCCATTATACATAAAACTCTAGGTTTCACATATCCATAGAGCAGCCGTTGTTAACGCAATCATATTTAACGAGCCGTGTGTAATATGCTGTATTATGAAAAACCCATTAAAAGCTCACGTAATAAATCCGCCCTACGTGGTTCTTAATTCTTAATCTCAGATTAAAGACCCTCAGTAACAGCCTTTGATGATCCGGGATGAGCGTCATGCAAGCAGTGAAGCTGACGAATTGCTATCTAGGGAAGGAGGAGGATTCAGTGAAGAAATGACTCGTTTTTGTATGGCTTAATATTACTGTGATGATCTTTTTCTATTGCGGATTTTATAGGGCTCATTGAAAATGGAATTTTTGTGGGCACTTTGTTTGTGACTTTACTTTCGCGTAATTTAGGAACTGTTTTTAATTTTCGTTTCTTTTAATCATAATCAAAAGATAATCCCTTTTTTCTAATTTACTCCTATTAAGAAAAACCATTTTCAATACTTTCTCAGAATTGATCTTATAGGTTATTAATATATTAGGGATTTTAATTTTACAATGCAGATTTTATAGGGCTTATTGAAAATGGAGTTTTGTGGTAACTTTTTGTGTGTGATTTCATTCTCCCATAATTATGGAATCGTGTTTGGTTTCTGTTGATTTCAATAATATCCGGAAATAACTCTTTTGTGCATGACTTAATATCACCGTGCCGGTCTTTTCTAATGCTGAATTTATAGGGCTCAATGAATATAGAATTTTTTGTGATAACCTTGTGTATGACTTTACTTTCGTATAATTATGTATTCGCGTTTGGTTTCCGTTTATTTCAGTTAAAATCAAACACTAACTCATTGCAGATGTTAAAGGGTCAATAAAAATGGATTCTTGTGGCGCCCTTGCCTAAGTGATTTTACTTTCTTATAATTTGTAAATTGTGTTTAGTTTCTGTTTGTTTCGATCATACCAAACATTAATTCATTTTTCTAATTTAGTGACAATGATAAAAAAAATTTTCAATATTTTTTCAGAACTGATCTTGTTATAAATATAGTAGGGATTAAAATCTCGAGAACTATTTAAAAATATACGACAGTGATTATTAAAAATACTTTGTGCAGTTTGTAAAGAGGGTTTTTAATACTTAGTCTATAAGGAAAGGCTGAAATTTCCATATTAAAACTTGAAAAAAAAAGTAAAAAAACGAGAGGTCAGTGCCTCAGATAAAAGACATAAATACATTTACTTTATACAAGGAAAAATATTGTAATCAGGAACACTGACATACTGGTGCAAATGCCAAAAAATATGTAAAAGAAAGAAGTAAAAAAGAATATTTTTTTTGCGCATCCTTTCCACTTAAACGAAAAGAAAATATTTTTAGAAAAAAAAAGCTCCTCCCTTTAATCCAACCAGGTCTTAACATGACATAATGTAAACACAGGAATAAGAAGTGGAAAAATATACACACTTCCCACGTCCCAACTGGAGAGAACTCAGAAGGAACTGTTATACATCCCAGCAAAACGCTGGAGAACCCATCCTATCTCTCTCTCTCTCTCTCTCTCTCTCTCTCTCTCTCTCTCTCTCTCTCTCTCTCTCTCTCTCCTCTAATTTAGGAAGTGAGTTGCGATTGCTGTGTAAACTCATCTTCTGACCTTCAAAGGTGATATTCATGAGCATTTATAAAACATAAAGTGTTTCTCTTCGCTTCCTTCGGACAAATAAATATTTGCATGAAGGGGATTTGAACTTGATAAGTTCCCTGTATGAATAGAAAGATATAAACCATTCGAGAGTCACAAGATTTATAAATAATAATGTTATATAAATGGTTCATACCAGGCGTTTATTTTTCAGTTTGGTGTATTTGACTTTATTTTTTTAATTCTTTAGAGTGTTTTTTTTTTGAGTTTTGATTTTTCATGCAAGAATAGGTCGGAATTTCATTACAGATGTGTACAAAAGTAAATATATCAAAATTATCTCCATACGTATTACAAGGCATTATATATATATATATATATATATATATATATATATATATATATATATATATATATATATATATATATATATATATATTATATGTGTGTGTGTGTGTATGTGATGTATGTATATATATATATATATATATATATATATATATATATATATATATATATATATATATATATATATATATATATATATATATATATATATATATATAAATATATATATATATCGAATATATATATATATATATATATATATATATATATATATATATATTATATATATATATATACATATATATATACACACATATATATATATATATATATATATATATATATATATATATATATATATATATATATATATATATATATATATATATATATATATATTATTAGTAGTTTGACCTCCCTTCCTTGCTTTTCGAAATATAAAAACTCTCTTTTGTCAAAGTAAGAGGGCATACCATGTAGGCAGAAGTAAGCGAGCAGGAGTTGTTTTGCCTTGATCCCAACCACCAAAAGGGGTAGGAATTTTAGTTTAGAGGGATATCAGACAGTATAGATTTTGCTAGGACCATCCTTAGCAAGGTTGTACCCTAAGCTCACTTTTCTAAGATCTTTGTACTGGCGAGTTTTTTTGTCATTTTACAGATACCTGCACCCACACCAAGTTGTCTTGTTGGAAGAGAATTTGGCAGTGGCAACCAAAGCTACCCCAAGCTTCAAAAATCAGACGCAGAGTGAAGCCCGATGGAACTGGGTGTGTTTCAGGGAGCCCACTTAACCTTTGTCTCAGTTTCGAGTGTGGGAGAAGAAGTGCCATCCCAATGGACCAAGGACTTTTGATGCAATTGATCACTGCTTTATCTATTCCAGCGGCAAGTCTGAAGGTGACAGTTACTCCTAGTTCTCTTTCCCTTCAACTTAAACTTTCATTTTCATGTTTCAAGTTTCCCTCTCTTTAACAGTCACTGACTAATTAAATCCTAGCAAAACCTTATCCCATTTATGGAGTAAAATATATTAAGTACAATGATTGTTGTCTAGTGGAATTGCATAAATTATCCTCCATGGTGTTAAAGTAATATTCTTGATATAGGATTCATCCCTTGCAGCCAATTAATGACAAGTGAGAGTTTTTGCGATACTGGAATGTTATCTGGATACATTTCTTCCCGAATTGTGCACGCCTTGGATCTAGATACCCTCTTGTTTGGAGAAGAATAAGCATCCTTGATACCAAAATCCTCAATTCATGCACTTGCAATTACCTTATAGATGCATCACAAGAGGCTCCAAGCCATTGCGTTATTCACCCTTTATTTTGAAATATCTTGTGTCCGAAGTGGGACAAAGTCGGAGCTGTTGTTGGCTCCCATAAGAAATCAGTTAATATTCTACTTTGTTGAAACTAGTTTATTGAGTAAAGTTGATTTAGTTCATGGGTTCAGAATAAAACGTTTTATTCAGCAATCTAATCTCAACTGGAGACCTAATCTAGTTATGTTAAATTATCTGTCTTTTTTTTTTAAAGGTAACTTTCAGCCTTAATTGATAGGGTTACGTGGGTCTTCGGTTAAGCAAGGCAATATAAATCACAAATGTAATAATTAAACTCACCAGCCAAATGACCCACGTCACAATAAATAAATATATATATATATATATATATATATATATATATATATATATATATATATATATATATATATATATATATATATATATATATATATATATATATATATATATATATATATATATATATATGCACACACACACTACAAACATACTAGATGGTCATTTAATAGTTCGGTGGCAAAACCCAATTGTCTGTTAATTAATATTATCAACAATCAACAGGACGATGAGGCTTCGTTTAGTTGGCTATTCTGACGTCAACCGCTGCGTCTGGTTTTGAATACCTTTAGTTTCCATGCTGTCGTCATCACAGTCCCACACACAGAGAGAGAGAGAGAGAGAGAGAGAGAGAGAGAGAGAGAGAGAGGCAGGAGCTCATCTTATCAAAATCAAACGCAGAAATGGACTGAGATTCATGAATGCGGGTCAGCTTCACTCAGCCGAATTGGAATTACGGGAAATATTAATAATTCCTCTTATGGGATGTATGAGATGATGTTTTGTTTTAATATATATGAGATATTTCCCTGCATATTATTAGGCTAAAGCATAAATGGTTAGTAAAGGCCGTTATGTAATAGGCCATTTTATGTTTCAAGTAAGTTCCAACGAAAATAGGAGAAAATTGATAGATAATATATATATATATATATATATATATATATATATATATATATATATATATATATATATATATATATATATATATATATATATATATAAATAAATATATATATATATATATATATATATATATATATATATATATATATATATATATATATATATATATATATAGATTAATATTTGTACAATTTCATGACCCATTGCTATGTTCCATTTCTTTTGATTATTATTTGGAAAACTAAATACAGTATTCTGAAACACCTTCAGTTGCGTTTTATATATTCATCTATACTCTATGTTTTTCATTATTATCTTCCTGGGCTCTCAAAGTCTAGACCATTAGATCCCCTTTAGAGCTATTCTATTTTGGTGCTTTTATGCACGAAAGCTTTTCCTTTATACATCTCATTATCTCTAATTATCCAAATTTATTCCATCTCTTCTTTATCAATAATTAATAATATTTATTTGCATGATCAAGTAGCTGCAATGAACTCTTGTTATTATTTGCTAGGATGATATATGCTCTAGTTATCTAGGGTGGGGTGGGGGAGGGGAGGGAGGGATTAGTTGGACTTTGAAATTACATAAGAAAATTAATTTGAAGTAAAATGAACGATTGACTCCTTATTTTTCATGACGAAATAAGGTGGTTGGGGGTTGGTGGGGAATTGTTGCCAATTGAAAACTGAATAATATAAAAATGTAATTTGAAGTAAATTTCACTCTTCGCCTGTTTTATTTTTCAAGGCAAAATATATTTTTAGTTATGGGGGATTTATTGAATAGTTAAAAATTAAATACAAAATTGATTTGGAATAAATGTAACTCTTAGAGGGGGGAGGGAGGTGTTACCAATTGAAATGAAGTAAAAAAACAATGTAATTTGAAGTAATTTTCACTCTTTGCTCGTTTTATTTTTCAGAACAAAATATAATTCTAGTTACGTGGGGGCGGGGGATATGTTTTCAATTGAAAATTAAATGTAACAAGTTAATTTAAAATTAATGTATATCTTGATTCATTTTCATAAGATGCAATTCTAATTAGGTGTAGGATGAAAAGGGAATGTCATTCGAAAATTAAATAAAAACAATATCTAATTAGAAGTAAATTTGACTCTTGACTCATTTTTATTTTTCGTGACGGAATATAATTTATATTTACATTTATATGAAAATTGAAATATAAATTATTTTGAAGGGAATGTTGTTAGATTACTTATTGTTGAAAGTTTAAAAATCGTCTACCAGAAAAGTAGAAGTTTAACATGTCTGAAATGAAAAAAAAAATAAAATCATTGAATTTACTCATTTATTTAAGGGAATTCCAATAATTACCTTCCAATCAAGTATAACGAGAAGAAATAATAACTCAAAATAGAATTTGATCCAAAATGATTTAAATTACATAATTTATTGAAGGAAGTTTGGTCATTATCCTGCCTGCAAAGTGAATGTTTTATATATATATATATATATATATATATATATATATATATATATATATATATATATATATATATATATATATATATATATATATATATATAAACACACACACACACACACACACACACATTATATATATATATATATATATATATATATATATATATATATATATATATATATATATATATATATATATATATATATATATAAATCAAATTATACATTAATTTGAAAGGAATGTAGTCAGATCATTCACTGAAGGAAGTTTAATATATATTCACCAGCAAATTGAAAGTTTAAGATATTTGAAATGAAATAGCAATTAGTTTAAAATTCATGTAATTAGATCATTTGTTGGAGGGAATTTTATTAATGACCTTCCTTGCAAGTGGAACTTGAAGAGATAAGAAATTAGAATAGAGACAGATTTTAAATTATTTAAATTAGATTATTTACCAAAGGAGGTTAGATTGCAGAGTAGACACAGTAGACGTCTGACGAAGGCGTAAAGAAGAGAGAACACAAACAAGAGAGAATATAAACAAACATTACCAACCGCGTAAACAGGATTCAAGGCTCCACGACACCACGAAAGCCGAGGGAGGTCCTTCGAGTAGATCCTTCGACGACTGGATTCCTATCGCCGTCCCTCCTTCATTCCTCTTCGAAATCCTCACCTTATCCTGAAGGATATCGCCCATAATTGACTTCGTCGGATCAAGGAAGAGGCAGGAAATCATACTTACAGGAGCACGAAATAGCAGCCACCAAAACCAAATAGGTTGCAAGAAACTAATATAAAGATCAGAGGGTCGCCACAAGACGCCGTTTGGGAAAATGAGATGAAAAAATAGGTTTTTATTTTCTTGTTATACTTACCTGGTAAGACAATATTTTAATCTGTGTCTATTTCTCATTATATTTTACCATTTAAATGTTTTAATTCTTGAAACACCCGTGCCCTTCAGATTCCAGTGCACTAGGTGAAAAATAAATTTTTATTTAGTATACCTACTTGGTAAGACAATATCTTAATCTCTGTCTATTTCTCATTATACTTTATTTTATATTTGCTAATTCTGGAAACACTGTGTCCATCAGACTTCTGTGTACGAGACTGAAAAATAAATATTTCTTTTCTCTCAACCAGCCTCCTTTAACCCAGGGGAAATTCCCTGAGATGAAAGGCTCGACTTGGCATATCTTTTCGGCTACTAAGAAGCATAAAGATGACTTCAACTCTTTCTCATAGCCAACGGAATGAGATTCGTTAAAGAGGGGAGACTTGGAGGCTATCAGGAAATTAGGAAGCCGGGGAGGAAATGTAATAGGCAATGATATTCCTCTAAATGATATTGCCCTTGGGTACGTTTTCCTCGCGCCTTCTGGCAGAAACGCTTTTGTGTGGATGGTTCTATATCTTATCTTTAGAATTAGGTGGGATTCCTTTTTATTACTATTATTATCATTATTGGTGTACGGTCGTATATATAAGCATCAAGACTGTTTAGGATTTCTTTGTCATTTGTTTATTTACTTATTTATTATTATTATTATTATTATTATTATTATTATTATTATTATTATTATTATTATTATTATTATTATTATTATTACCAAATCTTGCAGACGAAACTCATAACTGTAAACTGTACAAAATGTACGGCCATTCACATGCGGTTTCGGACGATTCCTTTGACTGAAGGGAGAAAAACCCGAAACAACTCAGTCTCTTCCTTTCTCAACAGAACTTCATTTTATTAATAATAATAATAATAATTCCTTTATTCCACAAATACAATGGGTATTCTATTACATAAAAGTATCCATACAGATGACTCTTAAAATCAAAATACAAATATATTAATTAGCACTTTAACTAAAAGGTTCGAGGTGACTCTTAAAACAAAGGTATAATCTGTAGTCTAAAAATAAATAGGACTAAATACAAAGATAAAATTACCTGTTCGTCTAGTTAAGAACCAAAATTTATTTACATTTATAAAATATCTTAAAGGTTACCATTATTTTTGCTTCTGAAACAGGTGTGATTTCAGTTTTATCTTAAAAGTAGACAAATTGCTACACTCTTTAATATCCTCCGGCAATGCATTCCAAAGCTTGGGACCCTGACGGATGTTGCCTTATCAGCCAGGATTGTCCGTCTCCTTGGAACCACCAAATGACTGCTCTGTCTAGTTGGACGTATTCTTTCTGTTGTATGGTTTCTAGTGGTAATATTCTGGCAGGTATATGTCCATGCAATACTTTGAAAATAAACAAACAAACATCAAAGATCAGTTTGCTCTCAAGTTTCAACCACTTCATCTCATTAATGTATGGTGTGGCGTGATCATATTTTCTCCCAAGACCCGCAGCAACCTTTGACGCAAAATTCTGAATTTTTGTGCTTTTGCATGTTCGAGACGGAGCTTCCATTCCATATAGAAGAGCAGTAGGATATTACACTCATCGCTAAAGCTTCAACAATTAGTTTTCTACTCTTTCTATCAAAATTATCTTTGTTTTTATTTAAGAAATACAGTACGCAATTTGCCTTTCTACATATATTGTCAGTATGATTATCGAGAGAAAAATATCTATCCATAGTTACTCCGAGATTTTTTATATTTTCACTTGGTTTAATGTCAGTGCCGTTTGTTTTAATGCAAAGATTCTCTGGTAAACGGTTTATGTATTGGCGAGAGCCTATAAATAAAAATTTAGTTTTGCTTGCATTCATTTTTAGACCATTCAGATTTATTTACTTTCTCTAAATTTCTTTCGGCTCTGTCAACAATGTACACTAAATTTTCTATCTTACCCGAATGAAGATATTGTGCGTCGTCCGCATACTGAACGAGCATATCACTCTCATTTAGTTCAGCCAGGTCATTTACGAAAATGTTAAATAGAACTGGACCTAGGATCGAGCCTTGGGGAACTTCGTACTCAACCTTTTGTTTACTAGAAATATGGTCACTTATTTTTACTGACTGAGTTCGAGCAGTTAAATAGTCATCAAACCAAAAATCATCTATTCCATATTGCATCATCTTTTGCATAAGTAAACCATGGGATACAGAGTCAAATGCCTTCGAAAGGTCACATAAAGTGAGCAAAGATATTTTCTTATTATCCATATTCATATAAATTTCTTCGCATATTTTGGTTAGGGCAGTCTCTGTAGATAACTGTTTTCTAATGCCGTGTTGAGTGACCGATAGGATGTCATTTGACTCCAAATAACAATATAATTGATCGCATACAACCCTCTCTAATACCTTTGACATGACTGATAGCAAAGATATGGGTCTAAATTTGCTGGGATCATCCAAATTACTTTCCTTATAAAGTGGATTTACAATACTGTACTTCCATTCATCTGGTATCTTACCTGTTACAATCGAAGTATTTATTATTATGGTGAGGTAAAAGCCTATAACGGGCATAGAATCTTTTAAAAAACGACTTCTAATACCATCAGGGCCATAAGAGTTTGTGTTCTTTAAACTATTTACTACCTTAATTACTCTTGCAATATCCACAGGAGTTGGTCTGAAACCGGGTCTTTCTGGAACGAGAGAGTTTTTGCTTGGGTTAACAATTGGTGTCAGTTTTCATCCCTTGTCTGTTTACTAGAAGTTGTTTCTTCGTAAACATTTTTACCGACATTTGCGAAAAACTCATTGAATCGTTCACTAGTTTGTTCTGGATTGTCAAAATGAAACTTCTTTCCTCCAGTTTTCTTATTAGGGACAGTTTTATTAATTACATTCCAAATGTTTCCTTTATTTAACCTATTTTGTTGCAATTTATCACGACTACATTTTGCTCTAGCAAATCGGATCATAGACCTGACATTACTCTTTGATATCTTATATTGCTCTGTAGAATGCGGATCTTTTACTAAATCTCTGATATTACGTAAATGATCTCGTTTAACCATGGCGGCTTTGATTTCTGCGTTTATCTATGGTGCTGGCGGTCGACGTACTTCCTGTGTCACTCTTGGAGCGACCACATCTATACAAGTCTTCATGACAGTTGTTAAAATAAACACTTGCTCATTTACATCGTCGGTAAATAAAATGTCGTCCAAAATATGTACGTGATCTCTAAGATATGCGCAAAATAATTCTTTTGAGTAATTTTTAAACTCCTAAAAGTCTTTATTTCAGGTTTTCGCTTCGGTTTCCTGATATTAATGGTTGAAAATATAAGATCGTGATCAGATATATGAGATTTTTCAACTCCTGAAGATAAAATCATGTCTGTGTTATTTGTAATTATTACGTCAAGAAGGGTTTTGGAGGTCTTTGTTATTCGAGTAGGTTCACTTATAACCTGATACAACTTTTCCATTTTCAATATTTTTACCTAATCTGGATTTTGAATCCAGCAAATCATCATTTACATCCCCAAGCGCTATCATAAAATGTTTTTCTAGGCAAACCGCATGAAACATACTTTGAAGATAGGTGAAAGTGTCCGTAGACGCGCTTGGGTGCCTATAAATAGCTCCAACGATAAAACTCGGTAGTTTTCCACATTAAATATAATGAAGACGAACGCACCCTCAAAAACATCATCGAGAATAATGTCAGCCCTGTTGACTCCAACAGAAATATACATCTGGTTATTTATTACAAGAGCAAAAAGACGAGTAGCCTGGTTATGTGTAACAATCCAGCCCCCCTCAGTAGGACCCCTTGAAGAAAACCAACTTGGTATACCGATGCTCATGCCCCGTCCGAGGATGCCTCGGTTCTTACATCGGTATGACCACTATGCGTTTCTCCAAGAGGATTTCCTGCCACGTCCAAGAGGGGGCCATCTTTAACTATGCCAGGACTGTCCATAACCAGAGAATAGCAAGGAAAGACATAATCACGAGCATCGAAATAATTGACCGAACTACCGACCACCGCCGCCTGCGCCTCTTGGAAGCATTGCACATTGGGAAGGAGAAACCAACGCTCAACATTACGCAGGAAACCTTTCTCCTTCCCACGGCTGCCAGGAGACCTGTACCGAGCGACCCCCATAGTGGACGAGCGAATCAAAATTCGGCATCTGAGGATAGAAATTCTCCCATTCATCCCCAGCACTACAACGCCGCTCGCACGCAAGACGAGTCCCAAACATCAACTTGGGAGATAAGGCTCCGCCCAAGATTACCTGCCCCGGGCAGCCAATCGTAATTCAGCACCGATCAAGACCCCCCCTATAAATACCAACCCGAGCACCTCGTTTCTTTTCCCCCACCAAAATCACTTTCATGCATCATAATAGTTTTCATCCAACCTACCCATCTCACAGACTCATCATCAACGTAGAGTTACGGGCTGCTCTAGGAGCAAGAGCCCTTGCTGGCAAAGGCCAGCTAAATCTAAAACAACAACAACAACAACAACCTCGTTTCTTCAGACCTTCTGCAACCACGTCCAGAGGATGACCAACGAGCTGGTCGAAACATGTCGACGGTACTTGAAATAGAACCTGAAATAGAACCCGAATCCAGACGACGAACGATTTCTGATTGGATGTTTTAATAAAGACTTCCCGCATTCCGCACACTATCCTTTTCCAACATGAATATCGGCCAGTTGCTGACTAACATCGCTGAGACTGAAAAGCGAATCATAAGGAAGATAGAAAAGACACTATATAAGATAAATTCGCATAATACAGCCATCCTTTTTAATAATAATAATAATAATAATAATAATAATAATAATAATAATAATAATAATAATAATAATAATAATAATAATAATGGAGAAACAAGTGCACAATTATGTATGAGTACAAACATATTTCAAAATATAAACAGAGACTGATTATTGTGTGGTGAATATCTGGTGAATTTATTATTACTCTTATTTCTGCTATCAATACTACTACTACTACTACTACTACTACTACTACTACTACTACTACTACTACTACTACTACTACTACTACTACTACTACTACTAATAATAATAATAATAATAATAATAATAATAATAATAATAATAATAATAATAATAATAATAATGTATAAGATATGTAACTTTCTTCCTCACTTCCCAGGATCAAATCCAGAAAGTCTCTGGTGAGTCAATAGTGGTTTACCAACAAGGCCGGAAAGGCTTTGAAGAAGATTTATCAAAGCCACAAGCCACAAGACCTTTGATAATCTTAGGAAAGTACAAGTTAAACGTATACTTTCCATTAAATTCAGACATTTTCATTTATTTACATTACTTGTCATTCTTACATTTACTGAAAATGTAATGATCATGAGAGGGAGTCCCAAGCTCTTGAAGAAAATGAACGACTGAATGAAAAGGATATAAGTTGTTTTTATATTTTATATCATTTTTGAGCCATTTTTAATTATTAGATTTAAAAGGAAAAAAATTTGGTATGTATTTTATATTATCTTTCTGGAGCCACTAAGCTGAAGATTAAGACACATTTTCAAGTGTGATAATGAAAGGATAAATAGGGAACAGTAAACCAGACTAGGTAATATTCAAAAGATTTTCATCTTCACTTCCATTTCTTTCAGCTGGGTAGGGAGCATTTCAATGGCCACTTCTACTAATGGTGTGAGCTGCAAGTCAACAACACCGAACTCAGGTCGAGTGTATTATGTAAAAGAGGGAGGTGGAGATAAATGTGAGTATTCTAGTCTCACCATGATCAAAGTTTGTAGTGATTCGTAGAATAATTTTAATGATACATTGTAGAGAACTTTTTTATCTATGCTACTAATGACTATAACGAATACCTTCTCCTCAATGAACTCAGGCATCACAGAAGAATAGGTAGTGGTTCCTCTGTGTCATCTACCAAAGTAGAATACTCCTGCTGTCTTTTCAGCTGTAGGGAGACTCCACGTACCCTTATCCTAAATGGGGCACCGAGGCACTACAAGAGCCATTCTTTGTAGATTCCTTTTGTTGCCTGGTTTTCATTGTTCTTATGACTTTGGTTTAAAAAGTGTTCCATTCTGCCTCTCTCTCCATCTACCTGCCCAGCTTTAATTTTTTTTTCTATGTCTTATTAAAGAATCAATTCATAGAGTCAGTTTTTAGAGGTAAAGAGAAGTCTTTCAATATCCTCTTACCTCTTAGCTTGTAAAATAAAGCATATTAACTCTATGTCTCATACAGTGCTGAGGTAAGATATAATAACTCCCTCAGGTACTTGCTTCCAAAAAATCTTGAATAGAATACAAAATTTATGACAGAAAATTAGAACAAGAGTATAAAATGAACGGGTACGAGATTTGAAGTTATAATTTTTGATGTTTTACAACGTCACTGAAAAAAAATTACTCTAATAAGAACTACATTTAGGTAATGTAGATATTAAATGTATTGGCTATCACAGTAGCTTTTTTTAACAGATTTTTTTGCTAAAGGATTCATATCAAAACATATTATTATTATTATTATTATTATTATTATTATTATTATTATTATTATTATTATTATTATTATTATTTTTATTATTATTATTATTATTGGAAAAGTTTTGATATTAAGTGTATTAGTTATCACAGTAATTCATATTCTCAATAATGTTCCTATACAATTTTTATTAAGACACATTCTTTTATTATTATTATTATTATTATTATTATTATTATTATTGCAAGAGTAAATCCAAAGAGAATAGGACAATACAAATTGCACCACCTTTTGCAAGCAAGACAGTGGAGCCTTCGAGAAAATCATCAACGGAATAATTGGCAAATTCAGTCCCTTCTCCTTTCCTTCTTCTCTTGATTTTGTTGTTGTATAAATAGTCCTTTCGGGCATTTCAATAAATGGCTTCCAGCTATACTGGAACATCTTTTCAGAGAGCAAGCAGTAAAGAAATGGAAAATGCAGGCAACAAGGACTCACCTGTGTGTACGGGTGATAATGAGAGAGAGAGAGAGAGAGAGAGAGAGAGAGAGAGAGAGAGAGAGAGAGAGAGAGAGAGAGAGAGAGAGAGAGTTCTGTTCTTGAGAGTAGATGTGTCAGTGAGATAAATAGTGTTTTTCAGTTTTACATTTTTTTTTCTGAATTTAACTGCCTTGTGTTTTGATCTCTTTGTTTACATTGCATTTCGAAGACATATTTTACAGACACTATAGGCAGCCCAAAACGTTGTTTATTGTGTTCCCAGGCTCTAATCTGCCAGGCTTTCTGTCACTTACTTTCCAGACAGTTTCTTCAGTTTTTAGTTACTTGAAATTTCGCCTGTCAATATGAAAGCTTACAAATCTAACTCAGGTGCCTCTCTGATAATAGACTGAAAAGAGTCAGCATTGTAAAACCATTATTTTATCAGTTTTATAATTCATATGTTGATGTATAGTTACCTTCTGAATATTTCATTGTTTTATAGACGACTTTGATTTTCATATATAGTTTTGTTGTATCAATTCTTTAGCGAAAGGAGCCTATAAAAAATAAGGTTCTATTGTGTATTGGACATTAAATGAGTTGGCAAATCACGTTGCCTACTGCTTTTTCTTCTTTTCATGTCAAAGAAACATAATCTAAATGACACTTCCCTCAAAATGATCCATAACTTTCATCTGGTAGAAATAAGTTGCATTTATTTTCGTGTGATAGAAACAAAATCTAGATAACAATTTCTTCAGAATAATCAATCTATTTCTCTAAATCAAAATCACCTGTCATTTATACCCCAAGATAAAAAAAAACGTGAAAATGAATAATAAAAATCTTGCTACCATTTATTAGAAAAAAAATCTCAATGACAATATTTCCAGAATAATCCATCATTTTCTCCATTCCAAACCACCCTATACTGAAAAAACCTGCAAAAGTAAATTAAAAAAAACATTTCTGGAATTTTCATGCACGAAAGGTTGAAGAAAGGTGAAAGCAAGGAGAAAGAGGGGAAGAATAATTGGTGCTTGTGGCCTTTCCCCCTCTCCCTTCCCTTGCTCCGAAGGTGGCATAAATAGTCCC
>NC_089771.1:392216-447216 GCF_040412425.1 Macrobrachium rosenbergii | reverse complement strand
AGTCCTGAATATTGACAGAGTTCTGCATATTTCTGTCGAAAGGAAGAGAGCAATTAAATGAAGTGAGTGGACAGAGAATTAAATATGAACTGTAACTTAAAATTTTTGGGGGGTCAATATTTAAAGATATACGTTATTCGTACCGTTAAAAATCTTGCATTTGTAATACATGTCCTTATAATAAACACTATGCAGTGATTTAACTAACATTTTTTTTACTAATGAATTTTATAGGAAACATGAAAATGAAATTTATGTGCATCTATCGTTTAACTTTTGTTAATTTTTATCTAACAGAATTCTGCTTAGTTATGACACCTCTTGACGATAAATTCTTTCACAAAGTGGGTGCCTTTTTCCCCTTTAAAAATTTCAGGGTAATTAAATCTAGAGTTTTCCTGCCTCACCTTATTGGACCTGACGTTAGCCTACCTGCAGTGGAAAGTGGAAAAGATGGACCTATTATTTGGCGGGAAAATTCACTTTGCCTCCTTTAAAACTCACCAATTAAGAGGGATTTTTTCCTATTGAAAATTACCAACTTTCGCCAAAATCACTCTCGCCATTTTGGGAGTTCAGTCGCTAATGAGAGACCGCCCTCTGATTGCCGAAAATGCAGTCCACTTTTTGGATTTTGAAAAAGGAAGAAGTCTGGATAATCATATCCCATTTAAGACTAACATCTTTCCTCTGCTGCACATATGGAAGCCCATACACCTTTTAAAATGTTTTATGCATAATTTACTTTTTGGGTGTTCATAGTTACTGTACATGTATGCCTGACTTTTAAAAATTCTTATATTATAAAAAATGCCCTGATGGTTTTGGATAATTGAGGCCTCTAGATTTCTAGCTCTTTTCTACTATGTAGTGAGGCCTAGATAACCTTTATGCATTATTTATTTTTTGGATGTTAATACTTACATGTACGTCTGACTTTTAAAATATTTTATATCAGGAAAAGAATCCCAATGATTTTTGTATACCTGAGCTCTCGATTTCTAACTTCTAAGAATTTCTTTGTCAGTGTCCATATTACCTTCGTTATTGGATGACACGGGAGAGCCAAGGAACAAGATACTTGGAATGAAGCTATTGCTGATACATAAATGATGGGTATTCGAAAGCATATAAGTTGTGAAAGTTAACTTTTATTCTGAGTATTCTTTCAACAATGTAATGTCAAACAGCGCTTCTACTGAAATTGCCCCACAAAATGTTAAGCCAGGGAACCAGATACTTGAAATTTCGTTTAATCTAGCAACCAGTCATAAATGAAGACTATTTACAAAGTGTATTATTTGTGAAAGCACGTGAAAGTTGACTTCTATTCTGAGTATTCCTTCCACAATGTAATGTCAAAAAGAACGTTTCTCCTTTCATTGCCCCAGTGAAGGTTGTGAAACAGACTCATATGCTAACTTGTCTATTCAGTTTGTCAAGGACATCTTGAGCTATAATATCCTCCCTTTTCTGGTTCAGTTTGTCAGTGAGGTCTTTTTCCCACTTGCATTCACTGAATTATTCCTGAGGCAACTTTTAAATAAAGAAAAACACGAAATAAGGTATGTGATACATGATATGTGATATATATCAGTCATTCTTTGTAAAGTTGCAGTGTGGAAATTGGTATTCTGAAATCACAGACGTTTGAAATTTTAACAACGCAATATCTATTTCAGGCCTGTAATAGAGGGAGACCAGCTGTAATGAGAGGATTAGAGATTTCAACATAAAATAAACAGCTGACCTCATTACATCAAAACCCCGACACGCAGCTAAGGATTACCTGTTATAATGACAATACAGTGAAAATTCTATAATATTTGTATCACATTTCTATATTTTTCCTCATTTTTACTCCCAATTATTGAATTATTTTCCTCTCATAATTTTTTGGAATTAGTCTTCCATGTGAATTGTAATTTTATTATTTGT
This sequence comes from Macrobrachium rosenbergii, assembly GCF_040412425.1. Taxonomy (NCBI): domain Eukaryota; kingdom Metazoa; phylum Arthropoda; class Malacostraca; order Decapoda; family Palaemonidae; genus Macrobrachium; species Macrobrachium rosenbergii. Next base: position 445,278 of record NC_089771.1, on the reverse strand, counting down.
ACCACACCTTAATAATCATCGACGAAATATGGACCCTTCTCTTCGAGTTTGATGTCACATTTTCCCTTGATACTCAAATGAAATTTACTTTACTTTGAAACTTCAGCTTAATCTAATCACAAGTAGATGCTAATAAAACCCACCATATTATTTAGGATCATTTCTTTCTTCTGCAACATAGGAAAATAAGTCTGTGAATATTTCCATTCATTCTTATTATCATTTCATTTAAATTTATTTTCTGAAATGTTGAATTCACGTTGCAGTTTTAATGGCTGAAATCCGGAGAAACTCTCATTACTGAAAGTTGATCGCCATTACGAAAATTTAAACCGTTTTCCAATAGAGAGAAACTCGCAATTGAAACCAAACACAACGGACTAATTATATTGCTGCTCATCTCAGGGGGAGACGAAATAGTGGAATAGGAGAGATCTGTTGAATAAGGAAATGAGAGGAGGGAATTAAGTGGAGAGTGAGAATGGCCCAATAAGAGGAAGAACAACAAGATATTCTATTTCTTAGTAATGGTCTCTTAATATAAATTTGGACAGGGAACGTGAAATAGTCTTTAGAATAATTGGCTAGAGAGAGAGAGAGAGAGAGAGAGAGAGAGAGAGAGAGAGAGAGAGGTGGGGGTATGGGGAAGATAGCCATGTTACAGTGCATTTCCTTGCAAGTATGGAGAGAGATTGTGTAGGGTCTTTGGAGAATTCTTATAACAATTTTTAAATGTTTTTACTTAACTTTATCTGAGAGAGAGAGAGAGAGAGAGAGAGAGAGAGAGAGAGAGAGAGAGAGAGAGATAGAGAGAGCCATACTGCAGTGCATTTCCTTGTATGTATGAAGAGAGATGGTTGGGGTTCTTTACAAGATTCCTACGTCAAATTTCAAACATTAACACCTCTTCATTTCTAATGCGGATTCGTATGGTTATGCATGTACAAACAAAACACACACACACACATACACACACACATTCCTTCATATGCTTACATGTTTATCAGCTGTGTCTCACTGACAGCATTACCAAAACCTCCTCCTTTCCTAAACACTGGCACATCACCTGCCACATTGAGAAAGTGCCAGATGCCCACCGAAATTCATGGAGCCAACTTTACAGGGTTTCATTGCCTGGGCTTAATTGAGAAGCCGGCAGTATGGGTGCTGGATAGTCACTGCTAACAGGACTTACTTCCTGACCATTTAGTAAATCGCTCGTGGCTGTATATTTGGTGGGGAAGGGAAATAGATTCTAACGTAAGAGGAAGAAAGTTATTTGATGTCTAGGTAAGATTAAGTTCGTTTGTGATGGTGCCAAGTTTCTGCATGGAAATGTATCAGGCTGAAATGGAACTTGGTAGTTAAAATTGTAAATGGAAGATAATTTACACGAACTAGAGACTTGGTTTCTTTATCAATTACAAATTTAAAACTATTCTAGTCGTGCGGCTTTATGCTGGTTTAATTATTTAATTACTTCATTATTTAATTTGATTTACTCAAAGTTATTTTACTTTAAATTAATCCTAATTATAATTAATTCAATTAATGGATAGCAAAGCCAAATACGGTACTATATTTATTAAATTACTAACGGTTTCGTTTATGCATTTAATACTTCAGTCATGAACGAAAATCAAGGGTGCGTTTTTAGCAACATTTATTACCTTTAAGAGAAACTAAATTTTTATTTATTAGTAATGAGCAAGATTCGTTGTACAATTCCATCATCCTGAAAGAATTTTCTAACATATTCCCCTTAGAGGATTGCAATATCTATTGCAGTCAATATAATACTTACAATACTTAATATTAAATCAATGAAATACTTAAATTACAACACACACACCTATGTTATTGATAAATTTATTTAATTAAGGTACTTTAATATTTTATTTTACATAAACCAAATTATTTAATATTAATGTTTATGTAACTTATTTGTACATTATTTTATGCACAAGGTATTTCCTCTCTTCCAAAAGAATGCAAGATTAGCATTTTAAAGTCCTCTTTTCTACGAGAGAAGAAAAGTAGCATTTGTCCTCACTTGTTCCAAGCAAGGTTGCTTCAAACAAGTGTAGCATTTTAATTTCGTCTTACAAATGCAATTATTACTAATCCTAATTGCTGATGTACTAAGAATATTTACATATGGACAAACCTTTATTCACTACAAATGGGCAATATGATCCTCATCATTTCCTGAAATCGTTCTGTGGCCTTTCTTTTTGGTCTGACAGACCTTTCTGTTCCAGGGCAGCAGGCCCATTACTACCATTATTAATCACACTGGGCCCACTATCAGGAGGATTATCAGACACCATTGTATCAGCCCCAGCCTGAACACTTGACTGCCTAGTTGATATTTCCATAGGAAAGAGATTTGAAATAGAGTGATATTCAATTGCACCATTTCCCTGCTTAATCTTGACTGATCTTATTTTATTGTCAAAGCCCATTACAAGTTCCAAAACCTTCTCTAACATCCAAAAGGGTCTAGGTTTGTTAAAAGCTTTTATCAAAACAACATCACCTACCCTGATTCTATCTTCCCACCAACTCTGATAAATATTTCTAGAATGCTCCCTCAGACTTAATAGATAATTTTCGTACCACGAAGTTTTGAAATGATTCAATATTTCTTCCTGTAATACTAAGGTATTTTCCAAAGCACCACGATCTTGCTCTCGCCAAAGTTCCTCTTCTTCCTTCCTCAAGACTAAGGAGGAATTTCCATGAAGTCTTAAAAATGAATTTGGAGTGATACATTCAAGGTTGGCAGTACTAGATCTATAAGTAGGAGGTCTAGAATTTATTGCTAATTTAATATTAGATAAGGTGGTTAACAAATCAAAATAAGAAAGCCTAGATCTTCCAATGGCTTTATACAGGCAGTTTTTTACAACTCTAATCAGCCTTTCCCAGGCAGCCCCTACCCAGGCAGAATACAAAGGGATTCTGATATGTTTGATGTTACACTTCCATTTCCTCTCGAAATTCTTTAGATGCTCAAGAGGATTCCAATATGCAACCACCTTTTACAAAGGTTTTAGCATTATCGCTATATACATATTTAGGAACAGCATACATATTGCAGAACCTTTGAAAAGCCAAATTATGGGTAGACAGACATATCGGGTAATAGTTCAAAATGCATTACTCTTATATTAAGACAGGTAAATATTAAAATGAATGAACATTTTGACATTACTCCCAGTTACTTCATCCTTCACCCAGAAATGCCCTGTGTAATCAATTCCAACATGCGTAAAGGGTTTTACCAAATTCGTATGGTGTCTAGGCATGTCTACCATTCTAGGATATTTGTAAGCCAATGCATTATATTTCTTGCACACTGTGCATTTACTTATTATTGATTTGACAGTTACTAAACAGTTACTATTCCTGTTCCCTAAGGTAATTTAAAGTAGTTCCCGTCCCCATATGTTGAACCATGGCATGACAATAGTTAACATATAAGAAAGTAAACTGATGCCCTTTAAGTAATAACACAGGGTTGTATACATTATAATCAAAATACAAACATTTAGCTATTCTTGCTCTTGATCGCAGGATCCCAATATCATCAATGGATAAATTTCAGTTTGATACTAATATTGGAATATCTTTATCAGTTTTAACTTCCTGCTGTAAGAATTCTATTTCTTTGGAGAAGTGCTCAGACTGTGCCGTCTTAATCCAATATTCTAAAGCCTTAACCTTAGGATCCTCCCTTTACTTTACATTCAAGTTTAAACAAATAGCTAGTACACTTTAACAATTTATCATAACTAGAAAATTTATTTATATTCAAAAATGCCAGTGTTTACTCTATTTACAGCATTAACATAATTTACATTTATTTTCACCTTATATTTAGGGAAATACTTAGCAGCGGATATTTAGGTCAATTATCAAAATTATTAGACAGCCAGTCAGGTCCTTCTAACCAACAATTCCTTTGTGACAAGTACTTTCCATATGACAATCCTCTTGTAATTAAATCAGCTGGGTTCTGGTCAGTATGCACATAATGATAAACTATAGGGATGTTAAATTCATTGGAGAAATCACCAGCAAGACTATCTGCCTCCAATGTCCTGTTTCTTACAAATTTAGAGTTCACTTTAGGCTCTTTTTATTTTAATCCAGTTTGAGCATCAACATAAATATTTACAAATTGAAATTGAATATTATTATAAGTTTCCATTAAGGTTGGTAAACACTTCAAAGCGAAGACTACTCCCATTAATTCTCAAGTAGGTACACTGTGCCCGTTACCCTTAAGCAAATAAGAAAGTACTTTTATTTTCTTCATCACATGCATACAACACAAACCCATAAGCTTCAGTAGAACTCTCACAAAATATATGCAGTCCATAAGATTTCTGTTCATTTATGGCTTCTCTAGGAAATGATAACTGAGATAACATTTCAAAATCTTTACTGATAGTTTTCATTTCATTCATTATTTCTTTGGGTACCTTCTGATCCCATTCTATTCCAAACTCCAAACTTTGCGCATTAGGATTCTACCTTTAATAGTGACGGGTAAAACAGAGTTAGTGGATCAAAACCTTAGATATTTGTGATAAAACTTTCCTTTTGGTTTCAGCTTCTGCTTCTACCACACAATCAGCTATACTTAAAGTGTCATTATTCACATTATACCTATACCCTAATACCTTCTCCTCTGTGCACCCATGCTTTACTAACCTATCATCAGATTTCATGGTCTCCCTTAACTCGGTTGAGTTTGAATTCCATGATCTTAAAGTGAATCCACCTTCCTTCATTCTTGAAAAACAAAGATTATATAGCTCATGTAATTCACCTATGTCATTGCTAGTCACTATCAAATTATCTACATAAAACTTGTTATCTAATGTTTGTCTACATTTGTCTTGAGGATATGATTCATTATGATGTTTCATTACATAATTCAAGATAAAAGAAGAAGTGTATCCAAAAACAATAGTTTTATATCGATAAGAAACTAATTTATTTCCTCTTCTCCAAAAGAAGGAAAATCTATTCTGATCATATTCACTGGCCAACTTAATCATAAGAAAGGCAGACTTTATGTCGGCTAACATAGCATATTGATTAGTTCTGAAATAAAAAAGGAATTTCAAAATGGAACCCATTAAGTCAATACCAGTATAAGCAGCCTCATTTAAAGCTGGCATGTCCTTTGAGGTTTTCAAAGAACAATTGAAAACTGGTCTTATTTTAGTTGTTATTTGTTCTTCAGTTCTGATTACTGGCCTATGTGGAATCCAAGTGTAATCTTCATAATTGGCAGGATCTACTATTATTTCTTCTATAATTCCTTCTTTCAACTGATTATCAAAGACTTCCTCATATTTCTTTACTAAACCATTCCTATTAAGAAGTTCCATAGTTTTATTTAACACTTTAAGTGCTACAAAATGATTAGAAGGTACTTTGGTGAGTTTGTCAGCATGCCAAGTAAGTTAACATGATAATGCCCATCCTTTAAAGTAATTCCTCCTTTAAACTTGTCTATTTGTTGTTTATCAAAAGACACTAAACTCTTTTTCACTATTCTTAATCCCCATACACTCAAAACTAGAGAGATTTTCAAGCCCATTATCTATTTCACAATCAGTTAGTATATGCTCAAGAGGATTGAAATATAACTTAAGTGGGTCCATCACTAAATTTACCATAGTCTTTGTTCTAGCACTAATATATTCAACATTGACAGGCTTTCTTACATGAGCACCAAACAGTTCCTTGCCTTGTTTTGAATCAAGAAAATTGAGTACATTCCCTATAGGAGCCACCTTGTTATTTATAATTAAACAATTACCTCCAGCACATATCTCTTTATGAAACGAAAAGTACTGAATTATATTAATACCTATTAACATTTCAATTTCCAAATTCTTCATGATTCTCATGTCCTTTGAAGGCTTCATCAGCTAATTCAAATTTTGCAGCCTTTAATTTATTAACCACTAAATTCATGCCAGGAATTTCAAACCTAATGCTCACGTTTTCATCTACCAATAAGGGAACAAAATAAACCTTATTTTCAATGTTTATGCCAGTAGACATTTGCTTAAAGTTCAGAGTTTGTTCACCTTTATAGGTACTAGCATCATGATCAACATTATACAAATTATCATAACTAGACCACAATTCTGTAGAAGCTCTTTTCATAATATAGGATCTTTGACTCCCGCAATCGATAAGGCCTCTTAGTTTACGATACCTTTTCCATTCTTAAGTTCTAAGGTCATAGTAGGCAAAATGTTTCCTATTTCTATATTGCGCATAGCATAACACAAATTTACATTAGTACTAGTAGGAGATTTTTTTTTAGGGCAGAGAGGGGTTATATGTTCTCTCCTTTTACACACCATACATGGAAAGCGCAATTTTCCCTTTTTGCCATAACGCTCCGATTCATTATGCCCATAACCAGCACATCTAGGACATAGAGACAGTTTTAATATTCTGGCTATTTTGGTTTCATATGTTTTAAATTTGTCATTACCTAATGAGTGTCCAGCCGCAGCACATAGTTTACAAGAAATTTTAGATGGTTTACTAACTGCTGATTCAAAGTTTTGCATAGTATGAAACTTTTCCTCTTTAACCTGCATATTAGGCCTCCAGCTACATTATTACGAGGTGATTTTTTTCTTTCTTTTATTCCTTTGCTGGCGGCATTTGTCTTACTTAGTGTTTTCAGAGCATCTTTATAATTGTCAAAAAATTTCAGTCAATGTAGGTTAATTATTAAAGGTTTTATTAATTAACTCTCTTAATACTACTTTAGGTAATTTGCTCACGATTATATGACTCACAAATATATTCCCTGGAGTGTTCTCCTCCAAAAAATCAATCTCATACTTCTGGAGTTCACTTAGATAAGACCTAACTTCAGACATGTAAAACTCAATATTTGTGAACTTTGAATCATGCTCATTACTGGGAGCCGAACTTAATATATTCTTTAGAGTTTCATCAGTAATAAAATTTTTGTCTAGAAACTCTTCATCAAGTAAATTTATTGCAACAGCATAATTTTCATTACTGACAGACAAACGACTGACTTGTTTAAGAGCATAACCTTTAAGATGGCCAAAGTAAATATGATAATTTAGCAGAATCAGAATAGTGTTTCTTAGAACCAATGACAATATTAAATTGGTGCTTGAAATTGGGATATACAAATTTATCCTTTTCTACCATTGAAAAACTACACTGCAAAGGAAGTGGTTTCACTTCTGGCATGAACTCACTCCAACCCTTTATGTTCTCATCAGAAGATGGAACCACCCTATCGACTAGATAGTCTTCAAATTCATCTAAACTAATAGCTATATTTATATTGTATGTAGCTTGACTATCCAATTCTTCATTAAAGAAAGTACTATCCTATTCCTTTAGCGCTATTTTTTGCATTACAAGACTAATTACCTCATCACACTCCTTGACTTTCGAAATTTCAGCATCAATTTCCTTTATTTACCTTCTGCACAAAGTAGTAGAAAGTATTCCACTTTGATGTAACTCAGAAAGTTTCTTGCAATATACTGTTAATTTTCGCTTATGACAGGCTCTACTAGTTCTGATAGCACTTACTTTCTTTTTAATTACTTCCAAGGACAATTCAGCCGGTTTATCCCAAGCTCCTGCAGTATTTCTGATTTAGCTGCCATGGTGAATGCACAGAGAGAAAAAGACATAGACCCAACAAACAAACAAACAATAATAATAGGTCCGCTACTCCCCAGCATCATATGCACTTTACAGCCTTATATTAAGGGCATACTTCACGCCATTAACCAACGCTTGCCTAAACTTGGCCAACCCACCACTTGACAAGTGTACCCCATCAGCAGCAAACTGCTCATCACTGTCTAGATAGCCGTTACTGTGGCGGAATTCACACCCACAAACAACACAACACGCAACACTCACCTGATCTTCGGTTGCTGGAGATGGATAAGGTCCACGGTCGCCAATCACAGCACACAACCACGAAACAAAAAAACTTAAACCGACCCTCCACCAACAACGAACCAACAAAAAAAAAAAGAAGAGACACATGAACCATTAATGTGGTCCCAAAAAAAAACAGACGAACTCCCCGTTCACTTTCAAGGTTGGACCTCAACTGCCCAAGACTTCCCCAAGAACCGAAAAAACTCCCGACAGACCGACAGACAGACAGACAGCCGTAAAGCCAACTCCAACAACCGAACCACTCACAACGACAATTCTCTCTCTCTCTCTCTCTCTCTCTCTCTCTCTCTCTCTCTCTCTCTCTCTCTCTCTCTCTCTCTCTCTCTCACAAAACGTTGGGAAATGCTAAATGAAAACAAATTTCTTCATCCTCTATATTTCTCCCCCCTTTTAGCATTTCCCAACCAACACCTTTCACACCCCTTTCAAATCGCCTTACGCAACACCCACGGATGCTCACTAGCAGGTCCTCTAGATCGCGTTCGCGGGCACGCAATCATTCTCTCAGACTCGCTCTCTCTTCCAGCAACATTCAGATTTACATTTTCTCCTCCATTCTCTCTCAGATTCACGCTATCTTCTTCACTATTACCACTCTCAATTTCATCCACAATCTCATCTATACCTCTAACTCGTTCCCAAATACCTCCCCAATTCTTCAACTAACCCATCCCATTCGCTCATTGACCTTTCCAATTCTTGCAACGATTCATTCATGCTTTCAATCACTCGTATATTATTGCTACGCTCTCTTACTCTTACACTTTCGCTCACCTGCAGCCGTTCTCTAACCCCTACACGTTCAGTCAACTCAGTTATATCAAACCCGCATATGCTATACGTTCTATCCATACCATCCCATTCATCCGTATTACATGCTCTATCACTCATTTCCACTTTGGCACTCACACCCCTATCACACAACTTACAACCATTCAGTTTACTTACGTTCTTCCCTTTCTTACGTTTTCTACCACACTCTATCAAAACAAATTGCTGCTCCTCATGCAACAACCCCTCGCGTACATGCATCACATGCACCGCTTGCATCCTGGAGGATCCACCCATTTGAACCCCTTCACACTCAGTTTCCCGAATTCGCTGTCACAGTCACCTCTTTCGTCTACATACACTTGATACATGCCCTTCCATTCCACATTCGACACACTTCGCTCTCGGTTCTGAACACATTCTCGCATAATGCCCATTCTTACCACAGTTGCCACATATTACATTCACTGAGTACCCCTACAACCATTAGCAATATGACCCACCTGTCCGCACCTGTAGCATTTAACCCCCTATCTTTCGTGCACTCCCTTACCAAATGTCCTGATTACCCACACCTGAAACACGCTCCTAAAGCCCACCTACACTCATTCTTTGTATGTCCTTCCTTTCCACATCTAAAACACTTCTGCCTCGACTTCCACTCATCGACCTTCCCCTTTGTACACTACTATCCCTAACCCGTCCAACCCGTTGTTCCCTTACAAACCCATCATTCATCCTCACTGGCACCTCCCCATTACTTGCTCTTACATTCCTATCTATTACACTATCGGCCATTCTCATTGGGCCCCTCAACACTGCATCCCTAAAGCTTCCAAACTCTGGTACTCTCTCATCTACCCCAGCCTTTACACTTACACTTCTGCTCTCTTTTATAACCCTGTCAAGCTCATAATCTTCTACAATTTCCAAAATTTCTCCCCAAGTCAACCTTTCATTCGTCCATCTTTTCTTCTCCTTCCGCTTCAAGTTCACAAATTCTCTAACTCCATCTGGCACTGTCCCTAACAACTTCCGTACTAACTCCTTACATTCATCTATCCCATCATCCCCAAACTTCTTCCTTGCCAACGTCTCCAGCCTACAAGCATACAGTGACAAGGTTTCCCCAGCTTTCATTCTTGCCTCATCAAATTCATTCTTCCTCTTATACTTAACACTCGCTTTCATACGCCTCCGGTTGCTCAACTAGTCTAGCTTTCACCTTGTCATACTCAACATCTCCCACACTCATAATAACCTTATACATATCAAGCAAAACCCAGTCAAATATTCTCCTAATTCTCGTGCCCACACTCTCTTACTTTTCCCATACTTATCCTGACAAAACCTTTCATACTCCCTAAAGAAATCATGCACATCCCTACTTCCATACTCATTATACCTTTCACACGGGGTACCTCCCTCACATACATAGCCTTTCTCACTTCTTTCTCACTTTCACTCTCACTTTCGCTACTTTCACTCTGTCCTTTCATACCCTCTTCCGAATACAAAGAGTCCACTTCCGCACTTACATTCATCTTACTCATTACACTCTTCTTTCCCTCTTTTATGCACTTTTATCCACTCACCTCCATCCACCTCACTATCACTACTGCCTTCACCCTCTCCCTTCTTTCCTGCCTTTCCCACTCCCTTACCCTTCTTACCAGTTTCATTTCCTTTCCCTTCTTCCCTTTTTCTTCCCCTGACTTATCCTTACTTTCCTCCGTTCCTTCCCTTGCTTTTCATTCCCTTTTCCTTACCCTGCCTTTCATTCTCTCGTTTCTTACTTCCTATTTCCACATCACTTTCATCACTCACGCTTCCATTCACTTCTTCCTCCTTTTCTTTCTCTCTTGCCTCTTCACACGTTCCAGAGAACCTGCCTCCAACAGCCCCCTTCTCCAAAAACACCCTTGAACATACCTTTCACCATTTCTTCCACACCTTTCATCATTCCTCCAACTTTTATCCACCTCTCTTCTGACTCTTTCATCTCCCCTTTCATTTCTTCTTTCGCACTTCTTAGCATTCCCCATCTCCTCCAACTGACTCCTCAATCTCTCATTCTCACCCCTCAACCACGTATTCTCCTCTCTCAACCTCACCAGTTCCTCTTCCATCCTTCTCTTCAGTCACACTACCAGCCACCAATCTCAACTGCAGCTGCAATACCAGCTGCCCCACGTTGGGCGCCAAATATTATGTGGCGGAATTCACACCCACAAACAACACAACACGCAACACTCACCCTGATCTTCGGTTGCTGGAGATGGATAAGGTCCACGGTCGCCAATCACAGCACACAACCACGAAACAAAAAAACTTAAACCGACCCTCCACCAACAACGAACCAACAAAAAAAAAAGAAGAGACACATGAACCATTAATGTGGTCCCAAAAAAACAGACGAACTCCCCGTTCACTTTCAAGGTTGGACCTCAACTGCCCAAGACTTCCCCAAAAACCGAAAAAACTCCCGACAGACAGACAGACAGCCGTAAAGCCAACTCCAACAGCCGAACCACTCACAACGACAATTACACTCTCTCTCTCTCTCTCTCTCTCTCTCTCTCTCTCTCTCTCTCTCTCTCTCTCTCTCACAAAACGTTGAGAAATGCTAAATAAAAACAAATTTCTTCATCCTTCTATATTACCGCCAAGCTGCACTACGTTGTCTAGAAACCTTTACAATTTATTTCCTGATTTAAATAAGCGTTTACTATATTGCGACGCTTTCTAAATTCATCATGCTCGGGTGCACCAAACCTATTTCCTTGATGAGGCCTACGAGGCTCAACTTGGATTGCCAACCTGATGCAGGTCGGTGGCAAAACGTTGTTTAGCTGGCCATAAAACGTCTTCAAATGGCCCCGCAATTCATCGTTGGTTAAAGAGCTAACTATCGAATTACCTCCGAAAACAACCACGATGATGTCCGGATAAGCACCACCAACTAAGTTGAACAACTCTGGGTGCTCCAAAAAATGAGAAAAATCCTTTCCCCGGGTATGATTGGAATTGTACTCCAAGGTCTACTGTCGAATTATCTTTTAAAAGTAACCGGGTGAACATAGGCCAATTTTCCAATCGCTGGATATCACGCACATGTGAATGGCCTAATATTAATAATCGCATAATGCTGCTAGGCCTAGGCTATATTAAACTGACTCAACAGACCGCAGAACTTCCGAACTCAATTGAGTTATGGAAGGACTCGCAGCTCATTAAATAAGTTCAACAACCACTTAATCCTACTCTATATACTATTACTATTTTACACAAAAACGCCGAACATTCAAAACAACATTAGCCTGTAGAACTTACGTTAGAATTTTTGTTAATAAACATCCCGCCCCCCGCTCCCCAAACCTCTTCATTGATGAATTGGCTACAGGGACAACTTTATTACCCAGGGACAATTCGTTGCTGTCCGAATTGCACACTGACAACAGCGCGGGAATGACAACGTCCCCCGTGTTGCAATTTGAACATTGCATAACTGTCTCTTAAATACGTGTTTGCTATGTGGTGCTCAGTATTTGAACTAAGATTGATGAACATATACACACTCTTTTAGTGTTGCAGTAATTATTCAAGTATAGATATGTCTGTATCCATTTTCATATCCATGGAAATAAGGGATTTCAAGTTATGCTCATTAAATACACAAACACACACACACACACACACACACACACACACACACACAGATAGATAGATAGATAGATAAGTTTATTGACCATAGCGTACAGGATACAATAATAAGATAATTAGATGATACGATACATAAAACAAATAATGTCTTAACATTATGAAAAAAAACAAAACAAAGGAAAACTGACAAACATAAATTACTGTAGTCCAACTCCAGTACTATATTACATTTAAGCACAACACAACAATAGTTTCAACCATATAAATTCAAGACTTCATAAATTATTTTACACATTACAGCATTATCACATCTGGAAAACAACTCATTTATAGACTGCACTCCATAAAGGTTCCTTAACTGGTGAGTTTTTGGACATTGCTCTATGACGTGTCTCTCAGTCTGAACTAGACCGCATTCGCACAGACGTTCTTCTACAGGAAGACGGCCACGCCCCCTCCTGTTCCAGCGACCTGTTTCAATTGCCAAATTGTAAGCAGACAGACGGAAGCGCGTGAAAGACATCCATCCTATGCAGATTATTGATGAAATGCCTCCCCCTGTACTGTAGATACTGTGCACTTCAAACGTAGGGTTCAAATCATTATATATTCTACATCTAGAGGCATCAGAATTATCAATTAATTCATGAACTTTATTAACTAACAAGGCCTCGTCTTCTACTTCAGTACGGATCATATCTTGTACCAGCTTGCCAGTAGGGTTATTAAGAGCTACAACCGTTTCTACCACATGAATGAAAGATCATCATGAAGTGTATTTCTTTCGTTCCACATTTTGTTGAAGAACTTATGTTGTCTATGTTTAACAAGATCAGGTAAAGATAGATAGCCCAATTCAGCATAACATACTATGTTGGGTGTGGTTTTCCTCACACCCAGCAATTCTTTCATTGCCCAATTATACAATTTAACCACTGGTTTACGATCAGCTCCCAGCCATGACTCGCATCCATATAAGATCGTGGACATGAGAGCAGCATCAAATAAACGACGCTTAACAACAAAGGGCACATCATTGTGTTTCCTAACAAATGACACAAATTTCAGCAGATGACATAACTTGGCCTTCGCATGCTCCTTCACAGCTGTGCTCACCGATCCATCAGATGAAAATTGTGACCCGAGATAGAGGTAATTGTTACAATGATCGATAACCATGCCTTCAATACATATTGATCGTTTATCATCAACATTACCATTTATTACAAAGAATTTCGTCTCTCCTACATTAATCTTCATGCCGTATTCATCACAATATTTATGTACAATTTTCAATTTCTTAATCATAGTCTCTCTTGACGTTGCTATCAAAACAGTATCATCCATTAACATCAAAATATGTAACCATCCGAGAAATCCATCTGGGTGACACTCTTCCTTAACATTTCTTATCAGGTCATTCACATAGATAATGAAGAGAAAGCATGAAGTGGCCAGTCCTTGCCTTACACCTACGGAAGATGATATTACTACTGAGCCAACAATACTTTCGGTAACACTGTACATTGCAATCAAAGATGCAAGCATTACTGCCCCACAACCCAACCGTTTCAAAACACAAAACAACTTATATCTAGGCACTAGGTCATATGCTTTAGAAAAATCTATGAAAGTGACGTATAATTTGACTCTCTTTCTTTTAGCTATGTCTATAATCAACCGTAGTGCAACTATATGCTCCATGCATCCACGTTTCTTCTGTGCACCTGCTTGCTCCCTATATGGCTTAAACCATTGGTATAATCTGTTATATAAAACCATATCATACAACTTGGCAATGGCGTTGGTGACACTTATGCCCTGATAATTATTAGGGTCGGCTCTATTTCCTTCTTAAAAATCACAAACATTTTAGCTGTAACCCAGGACAATGGGGGTACAGGCCAGAAACAAATACTCTATTAAAGAGGGACACTAGACATAATACCCACTCAGCTGGTAACAATGAAAGCATACCTGGAGGTAGACCATCCGGTCCACATGCTTTATTAGGATTCAAATTTTGATCTGAACTCCTACTTCGTGAGGAGTTATGCAACCATCTAAAACAGGTATAGTAACATCTGTGTTACCAATTTCATATAAATCAAGAACATTTCGAGGATTATAAATACTCTCCAAGTGATGCTTAAACTCCTCATCAGTCGGACGACAAACATCGTCGCAGCCATATTCAAAATTACCCTTCCAGTCAATCGCCCTCCAAACTCTCGAGTCATCCTTGTCACTCAGCAGCCGCTCCCATCGGCCCAAATCATCCAAAACGCCCCCAGCTGTTTCACGGGACAAACTCCCCTTGCGCAATCATACAACGAAGAGGAAACACTCGCAGCAAAGATATTTATATCACTACAATCTATTATATCAGTTGGACTAATATCACGAATAAATTTCTGCTTATCTATGTTACAAAACCTAACAGGTTTCTTGATAAACGTGCGACCGGCAGTCCCGCTCAACTCAGTTGAATGGCCTCCAAGTGACGCTGTCTAAACAAAATATTATCTACATTTATATCAACACCAGCTACTGTTAATGCTATTGGCGCATGGTCCGATGGAAGATCATCTCGATGACAAACATAAAAATTTCTCATATTTTCAAGTATATTCCGTGACACTACACATGTATCTATTTCAGAAATCCAAACTCCACCTTTCCTGTAAGTTTTGTTGCTAGTAAAATGCTTACTCGGTGTTCTTAGATTATTTAACACTAACAGACCATTAGCTTTACAAACAGCCGTGAGTATCTCTGCATTATCATTAGCATGACCAATATCGTCACTAATAACAGGATAGGAAAGCGTATTATCTTCACAATCATTAAGTAAATACCTTACTGTCTTCCCAAATCTGCAATTCATATCACCCATTAATACATACCCACTCACGTGGTTTGAATATATTTTTTCCTGGATTGAAGCAAAAGAAGAATGAGAATAATACGGAGAATCACTTGGCGGAATATAACAAAACCCAAACAGAATACCCTCAGCGCTTCCAAACTGAATCCATACTTGATCTCCAATACTTACATCAACATTAAGTACCAAATGGGATAAACTATTCCTTACAAAAACTACCGTTCCGCCTCGATTACCAGAACCTATTAAATTACTACGATACATCACATATCCAGGTAATGATACAGATAAACTTGTTTTCACCTCAGTTAGACATATCACATCATAATTATACAATAACTGCATGACACAATTCTTCTCCAGTTTAGTAAATATGCCGTTGATATTCCACGATACAACTTTAAAATCCCCTGTTCGCTGTGGATCATTTAAAAACCCTGAAGATGCCAACTATCAATAACTACATTGTCTCTGTAAACTTTCCTCTCGCGAGGATCTAAGCGCACAGTACATCCAGCGTTTTCAGGACGCGCCTTTTCTATCTCCTCGACACGACGCAGCCTCTCCCATTCCTTCCTAACAGCCGGATGAACATCCTTCTCGATCAAAATCTTCTTGTAGGGGTCACCAGCAGTTTTGAGGTTCTTGGCACGATCCAAGATATTCGGCCGCAAGTTTTTTTTGTCACTCAAGGTCACTAGTAAGGGACGGCGCCTCTGTGGGTTACTTTGTCCTAACCTGCGACACGTAGCGGTTACATTTCCTACCCCAATCTGAGTGCAGATATATATATATATATATATATATATATATATATATATATATATATATATATATATATATATATATATATATATATATATATATATATATATATATATATATATATATATATATATATATATGTGTGTGTACACACACACATACATACATGCATACACACACACACACACACACACACACACACACACACACACACATATATATATATATATATATATATATATATATATATATATATATATATATATATATATATATATATATATATATATATATATATATATATATATATATATATATATATATATATATATATATATCAGATGAACACACGCTATAATTTCCCTGTCCTTACGAGGAAGCAGCAGAAAGTAACATGAATACGTAAATCCCAGATACCATTTGAAAAGCGAACACCTCGGCTGAGAGGCTGCATTGTATCTGATCGGGAAATACTCAATGATTCAGGTAGAAATTTTGAATTGTATCTCTTCGCTTCCTTTCAACGTTCTGTTTGAACTGGAATGTTCCATAAATGTCAGAGTGTGCAGGGGATTGATATTTATTTGCTTCAAATTTTATGGTATTGTATTGCAATAATATCGTTTTCTCTAGTTTTTTTTTTTGTTTTTTTTTTGGGGGTGGATTCCAGTCAGCACTGATCGATGCATCTTTAGGCTCTCTTGATTCCCCTAAAATTTTTAAAATTATATCTATATACCTCGTGAAAAGAGATATATAAAAAAATAATAGATTACCTTTTAAAATTACTTTTCAGAAGAGTGTGAATGCTAACACCTTTAATTGATTCTAACTTATAATTACCAGAATTTAGAGAAAACTCACATCGCATAATATAACCTGAATTCCGTTAATTTATTTCATATAATTAGTATGGCTTCTTTAATTCTTTATTTTCTTTATCAATTATGCTTCCCTTGCTTACTGTTGGATAAGGGTGGGTTATTCATCACCGATCGTGATAAACGATCCTGACAAAGTGTAGCGTCTGGCTTTTTCTAGGGTAAGCTCTCTCCTTTTTAGGGCTTTTTACCTGTGTCTGCCGCGGGATTATCTGTTTTTCGTTTTTTTTTATATATATATTTTGGTTCTATGCATCACATTCAACAGGTGAATTCAGAATGAACCGTCCATCAAAACATTTCCCAAACGTTAGGCTCTACGTCAGTGTAAATGATATCTGTCACTTGAATATGAAACTTTTTTTTTTTTTTTTTTTTTTTTGCCCCAGCAACAAACAACCAGACCGAGTTGATTTTAAACAGGATTTCACACCACACTGGGCAAGGCTACAGTGACGCGTGAAACGTTGCAACACTAAGGTCTGAAAGGCCACGCAACAAATCCCTTTTTAATTATGCGAATCTATTATTTGCGTCCGTTAAAAAACAAAGGTGATATGGTTTTTCTCTCGTGTATGAAGGCTTTCAGCTCGTAAGGTCATTATGACAATTACGTAAATGAATGTCCATTTGTGATAGCATTGGGCATGTTGATGATAAGTTGCTTTTTATTTTGCTGATTTTTTTTTTTTTTTTTGCAAAAAAATCAAAGCATATTTGCGAGTAATTATCCGGATTGGTATAAACTTTCAGCAGACAAATGACATGCTGGGGAATTATTTACAGTGTCTACTATCTATCTTTATATATTAATCTTTCAGTAATATTATTAGTACGTAGAGATTTTTCTACCAATTATCACTCGTCAAATAAGATCCTAAATCATATGCGGGAATAGACCGGGCTTGTGAGCTTCAATCTTTGCATAGTGTAGTCCTAGAAACGTATAGTAAGAGAGTTCTGGAACCAGTTCAGTTAAGACTAAAAACCCTTATCCTATATGCAATAGGTTGCTTGTAACAAAGGCGATTATGATGCAATGCTAGTGACCTTTTCATTTAAAACCAAGTGGTTTGAACTCGCATACTTTCATTAGAATATGATATCATAAATTATTTTACAATACGAACTGGAGTTTGGAGGTGTAGCTGGCTCCTGGGCATGAGTCTTGAAAATGGAGAAACAATTCCACACTTATGTATGGATATGGAATCGAACAAATTCCCGAAAGCTCTCTGTAGAGATTCATCTTTCAATACATGAACCCTTACATACCTGTGGATTTGTTTCTCCAGTGATAATAATACTGTAAACAAAAACTAATGAAAGCACAGTCAGTCCGTTTTGACTTCAGATATTCAATATGCATTGTTTTCTCTCTTTCCTGTCAGATTCCATCTCTTTAGTCGACACGTGCAAAGAGAAACCATTCAGTTCACTGACAACTCAGAGACCAGTTCTGTCTGTCAAGTTTCAATTCGTGGGGAGCTTTGATGGGAAAGATTTAAATGATGCAGCTTTTACAACATTCATAATCTGAAGTACCTTCTCTGACTGGCTAGGTGGGAGGGTTTAGATGGCCTCTCTCTCTCTCTCTCTCTCTCTCTCTCTCTCATTCTCTCTCTCTGAATTCAAGTTGGATTGGTTTTTAGATGAGCCCTCTCTCTCTCTCTCTCTCTCTCTCTCTCTCTCTCTCTCTCTCTCTCTCTCTCTCTCTCTCTCTCTGCCTACACAACACGTAGATATGACTATATTTCACCAGCGTTCCTTTTGTAAGATAACTGAATGGGCTTTACAAAGAAAATCCTTGTTTTTTTTTATTATTACCTGATTCATTAGGAACTTAGATAAATAAATAAATAAATAAGTATATAAAGTTAATATATTAATATATAAATAAATAGATTTGTAAATGAATAATAAAAATAGGAACTTAGATAAAGAACTAAAATAAATAAAGAAATAAATTTCTGAGATAACAGCACGGGTTTAAAAAGAAAATCGTTCGTTTATTATTATTTTTTTATATATCTGATTCTTTGGGAACCTGAATAAGAGACAAATAAACAAATAAATAAATCAATAAATAAATATACAGATGAATGAATAATAGAAAATAAATATATAAATTAGGAATTTGGATAACTAAGTAAATTAAGAAGTAAATAAATAAATAAATGTATAAATAAAAGACACGAAGATTCCTCCAACCCTTGAACCCTCCCACTTAGCGAATTCCTCCGCAAACGACCCTTTCCACTCTCACCGCCTTCTGTCAGTCTCTCTCTCCGCCCATTGGTTCCTCAGTGACGGCTTCAGCTTCAACATTCCTCCTGTTTTACCGAGAGCCAATACCTATCGACATCCTTCTCCTAGCTATTTTTATTCTGGGCTGTTGTTCAAGACTATAATACGTTCGTGTTATGAATGATTGTATTTTTTCGTTTTGATACATTTACCTATCGCAATCTTTCTCCTACTCATTACATTCTGGCTTGTTATTGAAGGTTTTAATACGTTCGTGTTATGATAATTACCGTAATGTTTTACTTTGATACATTTACCTATCTAAATCCGTCCCCTACTCATTATATTTTGGGCTGTTATTCAAGGTTATAATACGTTCGCGTTATGAAAAGAACGTAACTTTTCTTTTTAACACATTTTACAAGAGATTACCCGCTCCGAAGTTACTTAAAACTCAAGTTTATTCTTATATTTTATAATCAGTTCGTGTTACGTAAAGAACGCATTTTTCTTTCAGTTATATATTATTTAAAGAGATTGCGTGTTCTGAAGTTAAGTAAGACTCAAGTTGCCTTTGAGAAGTTTTTCGAGGAAGAACTGACAACGAATCAGTCGCTCCAATGGGCCAGGGGAGGTGTCACCTCAGGGGCAATGGAATAGGATAAGGACATTTCTGTCTTACTTTTTGGTATTATTTCGTATCTATTTATTTCACTCGTTTTGATTTTATATTAATCTCTCCTTGGGAATATGATTTATGAATTTGTTGAAATAAAATTAGTGGAAGCATTTGATTATATTTTCATAATAATACTGACCGTTTAAAGACTGATAGGAGATCTTCGATTCTTTCTGAGATGTTCTTAGTTGGCGTCTGCTGTGTTGGTCAATGAACGAACAATGCACAGTACCACCACCACTACTACTACTACTACTACTACTACTACTACTACTACTACTACTACTACTACTAATAATAATAATAATAATAATAATAATAATAATAATAATAATAATAATAATAATAATAATTCAGAATCTTGAACGGTAAGGTATTACTTCAATGGCCATTTACCACAATTTATAATAATAATAATAATAATAATTATTATTATTATTATTATTATTATTATTATTATTATTATTATTATTATTATTATTGATAATTATTCAGTGGCTTAATATCAAATCTTCTTAGATATAAAGAAGAGTAGATATTTTCGTTTTTTAGTTAGATTTTGAATATATATGTACATAATAACGGGCTGTAATTAGAATGAAGGTCAAGGGGAGAGACTTATGTCCAGAGAGAGAGAGAGAGAGAGAGAGAGAGAGAGAGAGAGAGAGAGAGAGAGCATCTTGCAAAATTTGACACACAAAAAAAGAGAGTGCTTGTATATTCACGAATGGATATTATGACAGTGAGTTAAGTTATTATTGATACTATATTCAGTGGCTTAACCAGTAGTTTAACCAGACCACTGAGCTGATTAGCAGGGCTGACCTGAAGGATTAGACTTATTTTACGTGGCTAAGAACCAATTGGTTACCTAGCAACGGGACCTACAGCTTATTGTGGAATCCGAACCACATTAAAACGGGAAAAGAATTTCTGTCACCAGAAATAAATTTTTCTAATTCTTCATTGGCCGGTCGGAGAATTGAATGTGGGCCCAGCAGAGTGCTACCCGAGAACGATGCCAACACGTCCAATGAGGAACTTATCACAGAGAGAGAGAGAGAGAGAGAGAGAGAGAGAGAGAGAGAGAGAGAGAGAGAGAGAGTAATCCTTATACATGAGGTAAATAATGTAGATTCTATATAAAATCGATAATCGTTTCAACCGTAAGCTCTAGAAGGATTGTATACATAATCCAGCAGGATACTGTTCACACTGAAGGACCTCCATTTCAAAAGCTGAACTGGATTCCTTTAGGTATTTTCATATGCCGATGTACATGTGCCCATGAGGTATGTGAAATGCGCCATACTGCCTTTTGTTTGTGATCTAGTTTAGGGTTTTGGGTCTCTTGCAATATGGGGATTAAATCTGTACATGTATATTTCAATATAATAAGAATGTATGGCCTCCTATCTCTAGATATATAGGCAAAATATGAATGCATTTAGGTCATTTACTTTACTTTTATGGGGCACTTCCTAAATAGGAATCTTTCAGTTTCTTGAAATGCATCAGGAATAATTTTTCTTTTATCGTTTTATGTCTTGTCCAGTTTTGATATTACCTATCTACTCCAAGAGCATTTCTGCTTTTCTCATTTTTCGAGTTTTTCTTTCTCTTTCTCTCCTAAGAATTTTCTTCCATTTTCTTCTATCAAGTTTTTCTAACTGGCTCGACACCGACTCTTTCCTCAGGCTTCAAGAAAAGGAAAATTCTTCCACTTAACCGCAAATGGAACGAAAGAAATTCTTCATAAAAAAAGCTCATTTCTACTGATTGCCGCAGACGGCCTCCAAACCTAATTTACGAGAGGGAGAATTGAACATATTTCTTTTCCCTGGGTCGCCTCTGTAGCGTCAGCAGCAGATAAAGAAACAGAGTAATAAGTTTCTCAAACTGAAGAGGAACTGATAAAGAAGACTGGGTGTAATTTCTTTCAAGATTTGTCAACTGTGTTGTGAGATAATTTCACGAAAGGTAACCAAAGGAGTTTGTTGATACCAAAATAAAGAAGGAACCTTTAGCGAGAAACTAATGACGGGGGATCACCTCTTATCGATCAGAAAGAAACGGGAGGAATTGTGGAAAATCTCATCAAGAGAAGAAGAGATTAAGAAGGGAAACAAAGCAGAAGAGGACAATAACGATGCAGAAAGAACGAGACGAAGAGGAAGGGCAGATGCCCTCTTCCCTTTTGATGGCTTTAGAAAGGGAATTTCGGATGAGGGAAAACTTATAAAACCAATGCAACAGAAGATTAGAAAAGAGGTTTTAACTCAAGAAAATAGTTGTTCGAATAAATTGTCTTGTGTTTCATGGTGGCTACAGGGCTCAAGAATATGTCAAGCATATTTGTATACTAATTTGATGCTACAATTATCTCGCCTTCTCACTCAGATGACAACAATATGACTTCTTTTTAAAGAGTTGGAGAAACAAAATTAAAAAAACAGCTCTAAAATAAGTATAAAATGTATCCTGTAGATGTTTATTGGCTTACAGATTTACAGCACTCTTTTAAACATTTAAGTGACGTCTTATTTGTTATTCAGTTTCATAAATATGTACACTTTTATTCCTTACGATTACACACTTCCAGTAACATGGATGGGTAACTTTATCTAGTGGGACGTAAAAGAAAAACCTGGGTGTTGAACCTGTAGATGTGTTTTTATTTTTATAAAGAATTAACCTCTATACAAAGGACACCTCCATCTCTTTTTCTGCCCCTTTGCCTTGAATGACTTGTTTGCCCTTAACACATCCTGATTCCTGGTTCACAAAAAGTTGTTTATCCTTTTTACCAAGCTGTTTATATTTCCTCCAAGATATTTTGCTGGGGACTGTAGTTGCTGCCCTCGTCAATAATCCTTTTTTAGGGAACTCAATTTCTGTCATTTTCTTTTTTCCTTATTTGCGGCTCCACCTGAAATTGTGACCCAGAAGACCCAGTTTCACAGAACTCGAAATAAAATAATTGATTCACTGGGTCAGGAGATAAAGCTCTTGTGCATTCGGCAAAACTATGGAGATATGGAAAATCCCTTTTCTTCAAAGAATAATTTTTTTTGTCATTACTAATTGCATCCCATTTACCGATACCTATGATCTCGTGTTTAATTTCACGTAAACAAGTAAGTCAGTTTCACTTGAATAGGCAGTTTTTATAGCTTTCTCTGAAGGAGTCTTGAAAACTGTGAACTTTGGGATTCGAAAGAAGGGTATAGTGTCACAAGTACTATTCACTAATTAAATATATTAAACAAGTATATGCAATAGCACTTGAAGGTTCTTTTAGTCTTTTAAAAGATGTAGACGAAGTGGTGATAAACAAGTATATGGGTTTTTAAAGTTTTAATTATAACATTTCAAAAAGATATCTAACATATAATTGATAATAAAATGAACAATATGGAACAGTCAACATGAATATAATAAACGACAAACAAATATCAATAAGTAAAAACGGTGTTCATTTCATCAATAATGTTTTCACAACTTTCATAACACAAGTAACCAATAAATTTACGTACGTACACGAAAATAGAATAATGATTGCAATTTGATTTTACAATTACTTATATATATATATAACACAATAGGTATCTTATTTAATTAATATATATAAAATAGTAGGTATCTTATTTTAATGTTTAAAATACAAGGAAAGATACTGGGGACTGCGGATACTGTCGTGCGGACGGTCACTTTATTTTTTTTTAAGGCCACAACCCTCAAACATTTGCCTTCGACCGGCCAATTTCCTCTCGATCATAGCGATTATTTGCACATCATTTAACTCAAAACACCGAACACCAATACTTCGGTGCCGATAAGCAGCCAACACCGACGAAGAGCACTTTCAAGTAGGGCTGATTATAAATTCAAGGTGGCAGGGATCTGAGCTCTTCCGCAAAACAGCACCACGAATGAACTGCCGAGTTATTTCTGAAAATCCCTGTTTCTTCGGAAGAAGAGAGACAAACAGTATTTAAACAATTGTCTAAAACAAGTTAAAACAACCAATCTTCATTACTGTAACAAGAATTCGTTGGTAATTACAGTTGGGTCTTTAACTCGAAATTCTATATACATACAAACATTACTTATTATGATTAAATATAGCAACAACATAAATACTAAACAAATATATAAACACACTGTGACAATCAGACAGAAAAATGGCTTTATTTGTCTTATCTATATTCCCTCTCACTCGCCATTTCTCTTGCAATGAATCTGATAATAACGAAAATATTATGAATTAAAAATCAAATATAGAAGCTTTGAGAGAGAGAGAGAGAGAGAGAGAGAGAGAGAGAGAGAGAGAGAGAGAGAGGGGAGAGATCATATTTCAAAATTAACCAGTCACATGGAGGTTCTCGTAGAGAGAGAGAGAGAGAGAGAGAGAGAGAGAGAGAGAGAGAAATACTTGCCTTAACGTTACTCCCTGTGTTATCCTTGTGTTACCATCTCAGCACACCTGGAAGCAGGCGAATCCAGATCGTTCCAGCGGTGTCATTCAATATCGCTTTACGCCTCTCCTGCACAGAGATCCTGTCCTCTCTCTGTCACTGATTCAGCTGCGTTCCGGCCCCTTTGCAATGTCGCTCGTCACGAAGAATCGAAAAAGGTGTCGGACTCAAAAGTTGCTCCATCTGGGAACTCCATCTGAGCCTAAATACCCGGATTGCGAAAGGGTGGAGTGAAAGCCTTCGATTACGAGCTCTTTCGTCGAAATGAAAGCTTTTGACAAAGAGGTCTTAAGTCGAAATGAAAGCTTTTGACAAAAAAGGTCTTTCATCGAATGAGGAAACTATACAGAAGCGTGTGCTATACTTAGAACTCGCCTCATGAGTGTTTATGTAAGTTCTTTTGATGCCTGATATTTGCTCAGGCAAGCATCGGAAAAGATGAATATATTGGGAGATATAAAAGAAATTATGTAAAGTGTACAGTTTAATCTTAGTTTGTGATGTATGCATTTCGAGATATACAGGAAACGGAATTAGATAAATAAGATAAAATCAGTATTTATTAGAATTGCATAAGGGTGTATTAAATCTGGAATAATTTGGTTAAATAACGTAAACTCAACACACATAAAATATAAAAAAAATAATTTTCAGTTGTGTAAAACTTTATTTCGATGGCTTCAACTCATAATATGTAAAGATATAATGCCTTGGAATTTATAAAAAAAAATTACATTTATTCAGCAATTTAAACTGCAGTTTATTTGAACTGAATACAAATATATTTTCCTGAGAGTAATGTCTATTTCCAAGGCATTCAAACATCCAAACTTAAAAGATTACCGTTGCAAACAGATTTTACAGAACAAATCATTTATTTCATTCATTTGCCAACAGCGGTAGCGTTGCAATTCTATTTTCTCCGTCAAAATGGTTCATTTTTAGTTTTCTGTAAAAGAAAACTATTGTGCCGGTTTTGTCCGTCCGTTCTCACATTTTTCTGTTCGAACTCTTCATGTCCGCCCTCAGATCTTAAAAACTACTGGGGCTAGAGGACTGCAAATTGGTATGTTGATCATCCACCCTCCAATCATCAAACATACCAAATTGCAGCCCTCTAGCCTCCTTAATAGTTTTTATACTATTTGAGATTAAAGTTAGCCATAATCGTGCTTCTGGCAACGATATAGGATAGGCCACCACCGGGCCATGGTAAAATTTTCATGGGCCGCGGCACATGCAGCATCATACCGAGACCACCGAAAGATAGATCTATTTTCGGTGGCATTGATTATGCGCTGTAGCGTCTGTACAGAAAACTCGATTGCGCCGAAGAAAATTCGGCGCATTTTTTACTTGTTTCTTCTTGTCCTCGACTGCAATTCTCCTTTGATTCTGAATCGTGATCATTTGTAATTTTGGGCAGGAAATGTTATATTGCCGCCAGACGCTTCAGAGAGGCGTAAAAAGCACTTGATTTGTATCTCTGCGGCTCAATCCTTCTGAAAAAGGCTTTGCTTTTATATACATTACAAAATACTGAATAAATACTGTCAATATTTTCACTTAAAAGTATAATGTTTATACAACAATATTTGTAATAAATATTCAGATTTGTTAAAGCACAAATGATTTTATGTTCAAGGGAAATCACAGTCAATCTCAATTCTCTCTCTCTCTCTCTCTCTCTCTCTCTCTCTCTCTCCCCAGGAAAGCTAATATTTCCATGCAATATTTGAACACATCATCCCTACCCTTCAATAGGTATTGAGGGCAATAAATTTCTCCCTCGCCCCAAATTCCTTTCCTCTGACCATCATTTGGGAGAGGGACAAATCAGCTTAATCACAACCGTCCTTTCTCTCTCCTTCGTTCACCTTCGTATTTCCTGAATGTCTCGTTTAGAATTGATTCCACAACTAATTCGGAATGAACGATGTTTCTTATTGGTTCGTTTGAAACTTCTTTGGAAATAGAAGAATATATATATATATATATATATATATATATATATATATATATATATATATATATATATATATATATATATATATATATATATATATATATATATATATATATATATATATATATATATATATATATATATATATATATATATAGAACTGTGTGTGTGTATGGCAGTTCTTAGACTATATAGGTTTATATCATATATATAGTAAAATATATATAAAGCAGTTCTAATATTTTTTATTTCCTTTGCAACTAAATCACAAGGGCAGTTCTTAGACTGTCAGGTTTTCATGAGAAATTCTTCTAATATTTTTATTTCCCCTTGCAACTAAATCTCATGAGAAATTCTTCATATACGCTTTGGTCTTTGTGTGACAAACGATGTCAAAAGGATATACCCTTAACTGTCAAGTCTCCGTCCAGTTAAATGGATTAAATTCTATTTGTTCTTCACGTTTTGTGAATGATTTGTTGCTCTAACGGGAATTAATTTCCTATACGTCTTCTTCTAGATAAAATAGAACCTGTTACCTGGTTCACATTCCATTTATCTCTGTGCTGTTTATACAGACGTAAGAGAGAGAGAGAGAGAGAGAGAGAGAGAGAGAGAGAGAGAGAGAGAGAGAGAGAGCCTGTTATATAACTGATTAATTACTCAAACGAGAATAATTATCCAATTTGTCCTTCGTTAGATAAAAGGAAACCTTTTAACTGGTTCCCACTCTCTTTATCTCGATGCCATTTCTACAGACATGAGAGAGAGAGAGAGAGAGAGAGAGAGAGAGAGAGAGAGAGAGAGAGAGAGAGAGAGCAAAATGAGTTCAGTCTCCTTCCCCGACTCGAAATGAAATTCGGCAGCTGTACGTGTGAATCGGTTCTCTTGCATTGTCCGCCGAATTTCTTTGGCCTTTCCGCGAGGGTAACGCAGGAGTTGGTCCATACGGAGCCAAGAGTGAGGAGGACGAAGGGAGGAAGAGTGAGGAAGGATTTCGAGGAGGAAAAGGAAGTAATAGGAAGGGTAGGATGGACGAAAATAAGAGATGGAGAGAAGGATAGGTTCTGCAGCTTTCAGGTAGATAGAGTACGGTTTAGGAAGCATGAGGGTAAAATAAGGAGGTATATTATAGGATGTAAGTGAAGTACAAAACACCATATGGGAATGCCACATTTTTTCCAAATACGTTGAAATGAATAGAGATGAGGCAATTTAAACTAAAAAGGAAGCTAATAAAAAAAATAAAATGGGAAGATTATGAGAGATCAGTGTGAATAGAAGGATAGGACAGAATTTCACCCGTGGAGTCAGAGGCAATTGGGATTTTTTTTTTTATTACTTTTCCTCTTTTTTATGTTCTACGTTCGGTTTGCATTGCCTAAAAAGGTAAGGGAATGATTAAATATGAACTCTGCTTGCTGGGGATTACGTGTAAGTTTAAGTAAAATGTCGAATATCTAGAAGTTTTTTTATGTTGTCAGTTCTCACTCGATTGGAAATGAATATTTTCTTTCTTTGCATCATTTTATAGTTTATAGATTTGTATGGTAATTATTGCGACAACAGGAGTTTAGGAGTATTAGGAAATCTGTATGCAGGATACAACGATCTCTAGGAAGTTTACAGCACAATTTATAGCAGTATAATGTTTTAATAGAATAGCATAGCTTGTGTTAGGATGTTCAGATCTAAGCGTGATAATTTTAGTTTAAAAGTAGGTGTCATATGAATCACAGTAAAATCGCACACATGAATCTGGAACAAGCTTGCTAAAACCAGGGCCAATGCCCCAAAAATTCACTCTGACTTTCATGGTTTAGGCTCATTATAGGTGTGGCACTGACGGCGAAGCCGAGGACGATTCACTGGATTCGGACAGGGTCCCTTATGACGACAGTGTAAATATTGGGACTGAGTGTGTTAGGCAAGTTCTCTTCCTCAGAAGATGAAACTAGTGATTCTGAAGGATTTTAGATGCGTGATGTTTTTATTTTTCATTTCACAATGCTTTCATTGGTTTAACAACACATTGGTAGTTGATTTTAGTGCTTAATAAAAACTGTGCAAACTACAACAGCCGCTTTAAATACTGAAGACCCCAAGAACCTTCCCTGACTGATCGTTATGGAAGACTGTGGGATCTTGAGGTTAGTGTTTTTGTGTCTTAAATCGGGTAGCTTAAATTTTTTTTACTGTATTGTGATTTGAATAGAATTTTAAAGGAACTGTTTTTGTATGTGACGTATAGAATGGCCCAGATTTTACATTATTCATACTAATAATTATTATTTTTTTTATTTTCTATATAATTACCTAATTTTATAGGATCTTGTTATTTGAGTTTTTATTGAATTATTTTTCTTTTAAGATTTCAAGTGTCGTCATGTTTTTAAAGGGGACAGTTAGCAATATATAAAAACACCTGCTATCACTTTTTAAAAGTAAACTGAATAATATTAAGCTTCCCAGTTTCTATGGCCTCTGAAACTCATAAGAAAGGTATTGTCCTCACATTGTTGGTCATTCTTGCATGAAGTTTCGAAAACCTCACAATTTTCAGTTGCTTGTAATGGTGTTATTCTCCTTCTCCATATTAATAAGTTAGAGTTGACTTTCTGTTTACATCCAAAAGTTCCTCTAACGCCTGTAGGTATTTGTGTTTATTGCGTATTTTACACAAAATTTACATTAAAGGTACACCTTTAAACAAAGTTTTATCCTTTTGGAAAAAAAGTTTTAGCACTGTAGAATCTTCCCATAACTTTATAGGCATTTTATACATAAATTTCTAACGTTATATCATTTTGGAAAAACCTTTTTCTGTCACTATAGAACCCATTCCCTCTTTTATATATATATATATATTATATATATTATATATATATATATATATATATATATATATATATATATATATATATATATATATATATATAATCAAGAATATTTATATGTAGATGCCCATGTAGATGTACATCAATAATTTTGAAATGCAGTCCTATTCATTTGACTGTCGGGCTGGGTGGCGGGCGACAGGCAGAAACAAGCAAGTTTGAACCAGATCAGTTCTGTTACCACCAGTGGGTAGCAGATTCAACTCCCCTTCTCCCCCATCACGTGATGTGGGAGTACCCTGGGAAGGGTTAACAGGCATATTGGGACTAGCCGCCAGGTAGGACCTTAACCTCTAAGTAATTAATATTTAAGGATGCTTTTCCTCTGCTCTCTTTGCTGGTTGTCTTGACGTGTTTGCAGGAATGTCGGACTAAAGATGAGGCAATTTAGGCAAAGTAATACAAGTGTTTAAATTTCCTCTTTGTGTGATTGCGAGCACGTGTTCTTGTGTTAAAAGCCCAATCAATTACGATCGAGAGAAACAGCCGAGACACAAATTCTCGTGGGCCATACTGTGCTTACGTGATTTCCTTATAATTATCTGCTGGGCGCGTGGGGTGAATTGTGGCCCACTCTGGAAGGTGAGTTAAAATTTAAGATATGCAATGTGTAACATTTTGTAGGGGAATTCCACTTCCTTCAGTGGGTGCCGCCGTTTCTAATCCAGAACCTCTTACAGGAGAGACCAGCCACTCTGTTGCACCCTCTGTCCGATAATCCTGACTACCTTTCAAACCCAGAAAATATTCCTGGTTGCAGTCCGATTCCTGAAGTATGTTGTGGCCCTGCCAAATTTTATATGAATTATTTTTCCCCATCCTGGAGTTCAATCCTTTGCAGCAATTAACGAAGAACCCTTTAATGTAATTTTGGCCTAACCCAGGTTATTATTATTATAACGGGAATAATTGTATTGTACATTGGCCCCTTATTAATTACCTTGCTTGTTGCCAATCACTGCAGTATTGCTCTCTGTATACATTTAACGAGCCTGCCCATTGGGTACCATTTTGCGTTGTTTGTCTCCTTGTTGATTTACTAAATCTCTGTAAATAAACCCATTTAATTTGTAAAAGAATTCTAATTCCAAATGGCGACCTTACTCATTCAATTGTAAAACCAAGGAAAATCTAAGGTAAGTTTCAAATAACTTTTCCTTTGTTCATAATCTGGGCGCCCTTGGTTCCTTTGCAGTCATAAGTTTTAAATTTGTTCAATTCTCTCCCCAACCAAGACGGCCAGTTTATGACAGTGACAACCACTTGTCAGGATCTAGTCATATTAGCGTTAATTAGCCTCGCTATTAAGCTATACTAGAGAAAAAACCAGGAATATATAATCAATTATTTTAAATTTACGGTAATAATTTCATTATTCAAAGGGCACAGGAGCGATCGGAGCGGAGGACGTTGGTAAAGAGTGTATTTGCATGTTTCTAACATTAAGGAAATAAGAGAAGTGATATTAATATTTCTTTAATGAAATGCAACAATTCTTGTATCTTTACAAGCATCCAAAACACAGGAGAAAGTATAGGGTTTTATGTTAGCGGAAACAGATAGGTCAGCGCGAAGTGTCCACCCGCAAAATCTCCAAATTGTAGGGACAGGGTGTGAGTTGCCACTTAGGAATTAGGGAGTGTGTAGTTAGGGAAGTTTGCATGTGTAAGCTAGGACCAGTAGCTAAGAGTTTATTTCGGAATATTTACGGCAAAGAAAGTGTACATTTTTTGGTCAGTGATAAATTTTGAGATAACCAGTAGCTCACAGGAAACCGCGTAGCGGTATCCAGCATTTACACTACGAGCCAGCAAGCGGCCTATTCAAGTTGGCGCATGCGCAAACCATTCCATTGTCGTAGCAGTAAAGAAAACATTCCCGAGTGTAGTTATTTAACGACCCTCCCAGCGTATATTAAAGTAAAGTTAAAGAAAAGACATTGTTGATGGTTTAACGTTAAAAGATTCCCCTTTTCATCCAAAACCCGAATTACTGAAGAAGGAGCGTTTGCCTTTCAATTTCATTTCATTCCCTACGTGATCAGCTGTTGCCACGAGCGCAGCAGTCCCACAACGTTCGTTCACAGAACGAGCTTCCTCCATGTGTGCCTTAACGTAACCCGGGAAACTCTGTGAAACAATTTGAAACACCCTTTGCGTACCATACCATGGCTTTTGATGCGTGCGAGACAGTAGAAATTATGTAAATACTCAAAGTTCATTGCAAAAGAAGCCTTACCGTAATGTAATTCCGCAAAAGACTGTATTTTCTCTTGAGCCTAAAAGAAAACCACTTTAACAAATTTCATAACAAATACGTTCCATTACACAACGCTCACCGAGAGAGAGAGAAATTTTTTTCCCTCGCGTATCCTTTCACCTTAACACGGTACTGACAAAATTCATTTACGAGTTTGGGAACCAACTCACAAATCATAAAAGCAGATACAAAGAATTCTCTTAATACTTAATCCAGAATTTCAAATTCATTACCCAGTAAAATTTTATCCTATGCACAGTGCGTTCAGTATGAGCACTTGCGTTTAGCGAATAATCGCGCAGAACAGCTTTTTCTTTTCAAGTGCTTCAGCTCAGATAATTAATTTATCGTACGCTATAAAGCGCATGTATATCTATCTCGTTACGCCTTTTCCAACTGGAGTGCAGGCGTGGGGTATATCTTATCTTACATTTGCTTGTTGCAAGTGCTAAAACTGCACATTGTGTGCATCTCTCGTATCCTACCTGTCCTCATGTCAGGCGGCGCCCTCTAGTTCTTATAACTAGCTACCCACTTGTGTCACATCCAGTTTCCATTTCTCTCAGTGCCACTAATCTGCGGCACTGCTAAGCACCCAATCACTGAAGCACTTATCTTTCTCCTTTCACTTTCCTTTTCTCTTCCCTTCTGCTGGAGTTTCTCATTTACCTTTTACTCCCTACTTACCTTCTGCTCAGGCAGAGTACCTCACCTTCAGTGCCAATTCATGCACTGACATTTTGCATTGCTCCATGGAGCGCACCGGCACCACAGTGCCACCCAACCAAAGCAACCTCTTATAAGCCATTGCACCTGTATTGAAGAAACAGAGTGCCATACAACCAGTGTTTCCACCCATAAGGACCGTGGCTCCTTCAGGAACACCTCATTAACAGTGCATCCTGCCCATAAGGACCATAGAGCCTTCAGGACCACTCCATTTACTAGCGTATCTGCCCATAAGGACTCAGACTTCCTTCAGGAACGATTTCCCCTAGTGTGACCTTCGCATGGCACACTCATCGACAGTGCCACCTCATTCAAAGGTGCCACTCACTGAAGTGCCAATAATCTAAGGACACTTCCTCATTGTCACAAACCTTTTCCTCTGGGAACACCCAGTTAACTCACTCAGCACCCCTTCCCCATCAGCAACATGTCAACTGAGGAGCACCAATATTTTAGGAATATAGGGAAGGAGGACGGTCTTTCGGGCCAGGCCCTTCAAAAGTTTGTAAGAGAACAGATTGCTGAGAAGAGAAAGTGTGAAGAAGAAGAAGAACAGAAAAGCAGCAAGAAGCCGAACCGAGCAGGAGAGAAGAAAGAAGAAAACAGAGCCGAGAGAGAGAAGAGAAAGAGCAGCGAAAGGAGTCGAGCAGCGGAGAGAAAAAGAAGAAAGAGAGGAGCGGAGAAGACAGCAAGAAGCCGAGCAGCGGAGAGAAGAAGAAGAAAGAGAGGAGCGGAGGAGACAGTATGAACTAGCCCTCAAGGACAGGGAGCTCGAGTTGGAGAGAGCCAAGAAGGAGAGCGCTGAAGCTTTAGCAGCACAACAAGCCTCTAGCCCCACTCCATCTGCACTAAATGCCTTTCTGTCGACTGTCAATAACCTTGTGGGAAAATGGACTGAAGACGAGCTGGAACAATGGCTCGAAGAGATCGAATTCCTCTTTGAGACCTATGACGTCAGCCTGGCTGAGAGGGCCTTGCTGCTTACCAAGCACCTGGACGGGTAGGCTAAGGCTGCCCACCGAGACCTGGAAAGAGATCAACGAGGGGACGTGGCTGCCGTCCGTGAGGCCATCACTAAGGCGTATGAAATAACCCCTGAGAGGTGGAGACAATGATTCCGAGGTATGGCTAAGAACATCAGCTGGTTCTGGACAGAATGGGCCTGTCACAAGACCCAAGCTGGGACCCGCTGGTTTGAGTCTATGCAGTGCAAAACTTTTGATGATTTGTTCAACTGGACCATGCTGGAGGACCTCTTCCAGTGTGTGCCCAGGCCTCTGGCTGTGTATCTTAGTGATAAGCAGCCAGCCACTCTCAAGGAAGCCTGCCGCTTAGCTGATGCCTGGGAGACATACAATCCCTCCCACAGCACCTTGTCGCGCAAAATAGTGCCACCCGGACACCTCTCGGGTTTCAATCGCTCACAGAATGGCCCGCCTAACAAACCTCCGTGCCCCATATGTAAAAAGTACGGCCATAACGAAACAGATTGCCGCTACAAAGATAGCAATCAGCAGGGCAACAACCCTCGGCAGCCTACCAACAACCGTCAGTCTTCCTCTCTGCCTAATTCAACACCGTCTTCCCAGCACACCGTCACTGCCGGGAAATCAACATATCACCAGGGCCCCTGCCGAGACTGTGGAGCTTCAGGACACTCTTCTTCAGGGTATCCTGCATGCCCAAAACATGTGGTCACACCCAGGCACGTCAACATGATTAGTGCCACCGCCTCCTTAGCTGAGCCGCTGGAGAGAACTCACCCTGAGAGGGTCTGGACACAGTCCGTCTCAGTGGCTTCTCTGGATGGTTCCAGCCCACCAGTGCACCTGCCAACTACTGCCGACATTGGCTCAGACATTAGTCTGATCGATCGGGCCCAAGTGCCAGCCAGTGCCAAGGTAGAGGAGCACACCATGTGGATTGTGACCTGGGTGGACGAACAGTCCCTGACCGTCCCCACAGTTGAGCTCAGGATGATTACCGCGTGGAGCGACAAAGTTCACTGTCTTGGCATTGTCAAGCGAATTAAGCACTGAGTGGAGTTCCTGCTTGGACGAGACATCCTCTGGGGATGTCCCACCCCCACACCACTCTGTTGCCTAACTGCTTCCACCAGCACATCCACAACAACCTCTTCAGATCTGGACACAGCCTTTGTGACAGTGACAGCTGTGCAGCCATCAGCCAAACCTTCCATTCGCATAAGAGGGACAGCACCTAATCCACCACGTCCACATTCCAGGCCTAGTCCGCAGATCTCGCGACCGGATGGCCACCAAAGAATCACTCCCTCATCACAAGGGGACCTCGCACACTACCGCTGCAGGACCTGCAATGTAAGAGGGCACTCTGAGAGATGGTCGAAGTGCCCCAGTAGGCTAGGCGCAGCGGCCAACTCCACCGAACCGAGAGGCCCAGCCCTCTCATCAAGACAGGAATCGCTGTCCCACACCATGCCTGGGACACCGAGGGTTCTTGATCCCCTGGGTCCCCCTTCAGCTTTGTCTGACACCAATTCGCTGCCAGTGCCACTTGCAAGCACTAGTCAGTGCCAAGCTCCGCCTATCTTGGCTGGATGCTCCCTGCTAAGCGTACTTTCCGTGCCTGGCCCCGAGTTAGTGCCAGTGCCGGATCCAGAACATGACTCGGATCCTCCTACGGGAGATCCACCAAACCTCACCACCATAATCATCGCTCAGTGCGAACCTCCAACCCCTGACGTTTCTTCTTCCCACTCTCTTCTACCTGCCGTGGACGACCCTCTGGCAGGCCTGGGCATTGCCTCTTTTCTGGTCGACCAGGAACTGTCCAGCCAGGACGCAGAAGCTGATGCTCTTCCCACGATGGTTGTCGCAGCAGCTGAAGTAGGAGACCAGCCCGTAGCCCCTGAGGCTGCCCTTGATCCTGCTCCTGATGGCACTCCTGGCCGTTCTTTAGAGTCAGCACCCTCATTGCCCCCTCGGAATGGCCTAGCCAGACCCTGGAGGCCCCCAAAGAAGAAGAAGGGACGGAAGAAATCCTCTTAGCGAATCAGAGCCATAAGCTCTCTTGGCACTTGTGCCTGTTGGCACAGTGCCGCTTCCATCTCAGAGCGATCCTGGCACCTGCCCAGAGAAGGTAGCCTGTGTGACCTCTGATCCCGTAGCATTAACCATTAACCACTTAGGCCTTTGTACTACTAACCCTTTTCCACTAACCTCCTTCCAACCCACTCTAGACTCAAACTGATACATTACTTAATCATACATTGTGAATTACCCTTCAGGTTAGTTATGTTTCAATTTGTTGTGTGTTAATCGTAAAGTGTAGTGCCGATCATAACTCAGTGCGTGCCATTCGTTAGTGCCTGCTCATTCACTGCTAGAGTCGTGGGTTAGGTGTTGACTGTGTGCGTTTGTCTAGGCGTAGATTTCTCCTCTCATCATAGCCAGTTAGTAGCTGTATCTGTACCCTTAGGTAGGTTAGGCCTGTAAATTAGCCAATTCAGAACCCCTCTTAGCAGTTAGGTAGGTTCCTTTAGATGTTTCAGTGCCACAATACACCTTATGTAGGGTCACGGGCTGCCAGTCGGGAGGAATTAGCTAAGACCCTCACCCCCGGAAGGGTGTGAAGGCCTTTCCAAAGGGGGGACCTGTCAAGGATATATTCCTCCCTCATGTAGATGCCCATGCATCATTAATTTTGAAATGCAGTCTGCTATTCATTTGACTGTCGGGCCGGGAAAATTGGTGGGTGACGGGCAGAAACAAGCATAGTTTGAACCAGATCAGAGCTGTTAGCACCAGTGGGTAGCAGATAGGCCTCCCTTCCCCCCCTCTTCACCCCCATCTTGTGATGTGGGAGTAGTTAGCACCTGGGAAGGGATAATAGGCATAGTGGGACTAGCCGCCAGGTAGGACCTTAACCTCTAAGTAATTAATATTTAAGGATGCTTTTCTTCTGCCCTCTTTGCTGGTTGTCTTGGCGTGTTTGCAGGAATGTCGGACTAAAGATGAGGCCCCTACAAGACGCCACTGGCTTTGGAAGAGCAGACGCATTCTCATCTCAGTACTGGGCAGAAGCTATCACCCATCTTCTCCGCTTAAGCTGGTTGAAACTATCATCGACGAATGGCCGAGTCTATTGTTTGGCACCGCAATTATCAGACAAGGTTCGTACATCGCAAATAGTCAGTAAACCAGCCCTTTACCTTCCACTTAAAAACCCCTTAAATTTCCCATTCATTTAAACTTTAACTCCTTCCTCCACAAAGCAATTTTCCCTTGTTAAGAGTCCTGCTCGGCCTCCCATATCTCGCCCTTAATGTGCCTTGAATTTCAGTAAAGATCCCGTGATAATCATCCCGTTATCCCTTCCCCAGTGCAACTTAAGGGCAATTTAGGCCAAGTAATACAAGTGTTTAAATTTTCTCTTTG
Source organism: Macrobrachium rosenbergii (assembly GCF_040412425.1). Taxonomy (NCBI): domain Eukaryota; kingdom Metazoa; phylum Arthropoda; class Malacostraca; order Decapoda; family Palaemonidae; genus Macrobrachium; species Macrobrachium rosenbergii. The sequence goes on along the minus strand of NC_089771.1, from coordinate 408,628 downwards.
TGTGATTGCGAGCACGTGTTCCTGTGTCAAAAGCCCAATCAATTACGATTCCCATACTGTGCTTACGTGATTTCCTTATAATTATCTGTGATTAATATTTAACGTGTGCAATGTGTAACATTTTATACGGGGATTCCATTTCCTTCAGTGCATGCCGCCGTTTCTAATCCAGAACCTCTCTTACAGGAGAGACCAGCCACTCCATTGTGCCCTGTGTCCGATAATTCTGACTGCCTTTCAAATCCTGAAAATATTCCTGGTTGCAGTCCGATTCCTGAAGTACGTTGTGGCCCTGCCAAATTTTATATGAATTATTTTTCCCCATCCTGGAGTTCAATCCTTTGCAGCAATTAACGAAGAACCCTTTAATGTAATTTTGGCCTAACCCAGGTTATTATTATTATAACGGGAATAATTGTATTGTACATTGGCCCCTTATTAATTAGCTTGCTTGTTGCCAATCACTGCAGTATTGCTCTCTGTATATATTTAATGAGCCTGCCCATTGGGTACCATTTTGCGTTGTTTGTCTCCTTGTTGAATTACTAAATCTCTGTAAATAAACCCCTTTAAATTGCAGAAGAATTCTAATTCCAAATGGCGACCTTACTCATTCAATTGTAAAGCCAGGGAAAATCTTAGGTAAGTTTCAAATAACTTTTCCTTTGTTCATAATCTGAGTGCACTTGGTTCCTTTGCAGTCATAAGTTTTAAATTTGTTCAATTCTCTCCCCAACCAGGATGGCCAGTTTTTTTACATATATATATATATATATATATATATATATATATATATATATATATATATATATATATATATATATATATATATATATATATATATCCTTTATATAAAAACAAAGGTATATTTTGCACTGCAGAAACCTATTAAATTACCTTGTAGAGATTACACATAAAATTTTAAAGCTATATCATTTTTGACAAAACTTTTTGCTCAGTAGAAGTTATTCACATAATCTTGTAAACTTTATACATAAATTTCTAAAATCATATCACTTTGCAAAAAAAACTTTTTTGCTCTGTAGAACCTATTCCCATAACGTCGTTGACATTATACATAAAACTCGCTCTCGTAGTAAATCCGTCCTAAGAGGTTCTCAGTTACCCGGTTATCTTAGATTAACAGCCCTCAGTAACAGCCTTTAATGATCCGGGATGAGCGTCAGGCAAGCAGTGAAGCTGAAGAATTGTCATCTAGGGAAGGAGGAGGATTCGGTGAAGAAATGACTCGTTTTTGCGTGGCTTAATATTGCTGTGATGGTCTCTTCCTAATGCGGATTTTATAAGTGTTATTGAATATGGATCTAATCCTTCGGGCCAGCTCTAGGAGTGCTGTTAATCAGTTCAGTGGTCTGTTTAAACTAAGGTATACTTAACTTTTATTGAATATGGAGTTTTGTGGTACCCTTGTGTGTGATTTCATTTTTATTTTTTATTGTGGAAACGTGTTTAGTGTCTGTTTACTTCAATTAAAGTCGAACATTAACTCATTGTTGATGTTAAAGGGTTAATAAGAATGGATTCTTGTGGTGCCCTTGTCTGACTGATTTTACTTTCGTATAATTTGAAATTTGTGTTCAGTTTCTGTTTGTGGATTCATAACAAAAGACTACTTCATTTTTTTAAATCAGTCACGTTGATAAAAACCATTTTCAATACTTTTTCAGACTGATATAATTATAAATATAGTAGGGTTTAAAATCTCGAGATCTGTTTAAAAATATGTGTCAGTAATTATTAAGAATACTGTATGCAGTTTGTAAAGAGGATTTATGATATTCAGTTTTTAAGGAAAGGCTGAAATTTGCATATTAAAACTTGATAAGAGAAAATAGTAAAAAAGAGAGGTCATGACCTCAGATAAAACACATGAACACATTTCCTTTATAAATGGAAAAATATTGTAATCAAGAACACTGGCACACTGGTACAATTCCCAACAAAAAACATGTAAAAGTAAAAAGGTAAAAAAGAATTATTCTTATTATGCACACTTTCCATTAAAACGAGAAGAAAATATTTTTAGAAAAAAACGTCTCCTTTTAAGGCAACCAGCTCCTAACACGCCAAAATGTAAACACAGCAATAAAAGATGGAAAAATATAGACACCTCTCACGTCCCAACTGCACATTCAGAATGTTATACTGCCCTCCACTTAACGCTGGAGACACCTCTCTCTCTCTCTCTCTCTCTCTCTCTCTCTCTCTCTCTCTCTCTCTCTCTCTCTCTAATATACAGAGTGAGTTGTTATTGCTGTGTTAACTTATCCTTTGACCTTCAAATATGATATTCATGAGTATTTCTAGAACATAAATATTTGCATGAAGGGGGTTTGAACTTGATAAGTTCCCCGTATGGATAGGATGATATATATAAACCATTCGAGAGTCATGAGATTTATAGAGCAGATGTTTCATAAATGATTCATACCCTTGAGATTCTGTTTACGTATGTTGTATTTGACTTTTGAATTTTGTAGAATTTTGTTTTGTTTTGTTCGAGTTTTGATTTTTCATAAATGAAAATATCATATGTACAAAAGACCTCTCTCTCTCTCTCTCTCTCTCTCTCTCTCTCTCTCTCTCAAATCTCTCTCTCTCCACATATATATATATATATATATATATATATATATATATATATATATATATATATATATATATATATATATATATATATATATATATATATATATATATATATATATATATATATATATATATATATATATATATATATATATATATATATATATATATATATATATATATATATATATATATATATATATATATATATATATATATATATATATATATATATATATATATATATATATATATATATATATATATATATATATATATATATATATATACACTACAGACATACTAGATGATCATTTAATAGTGCGGTGGCGCAACCCAATTGTCAGTTAATTAATATTCTCAGCAATCAACAGGACGATGAGGCTTCGTTTAGTTGGCTATTCTGACGTCAACCGCTGCGTCTGATTGTGAATAGTTTCCATGCTGTCGTCATCACAGCCTCATACACGGAGAGAGAGAGAGAGAGAGAGAGAGAGAGAGAGAGAGAGAGAGAGAGAGAGAGAGGCAGGAGCTGATCTTATCAAAATCAAACGCTGAGATTCATGAATGTGGGTCAGTTTCCCTTTGCCTAATTAGAATTACAGGAAAAATTAATAATTCCTCTTATGGTCAGTGCTTATGAACAAATTAAATAAGGAATGTATGAGATAACGTGTTTTATTTTAATTTATATAAGATGTTTCCCTTTCACATTATTGCACAAAAGCATAAATGATTAGTAAAGGTCGTTAAGTAATAGGTCATTTTGTGTTTCAAGCAAGTTCCAGCGTAAAGTTGAGAAAATTAATAGATCATGTGCATATATATTATATATATATATATATATATATATATATATATATATATATATATATATATATATATATATATATATATATATATGTGTGTGTGTGTGTGTGTGTGTGTGTGTGTGTGTGTGTGTGTGTATATAGATTAACATTTCTACATTTCCATGACCAACTGCTATGTTCCATTTCTCTTGATTTTTATTTGAAACAAAATACAATATTCTGAAACGCCTTCAGCTGCCTGTTTTATAAATGCATCTATACTCTTGTTTTTCATTGTTATCTTCCTGGACTTTCAAAGTCTAAACCATTCCGTCTCCTTTAGAGATATTCGATTTTGGTGCCTTTATGAACAAAAGCTTTCTCCTTTATACATCTCCGCATTATCTCTAATTATTCAAATTTATTCCATTTCTTCTTTATCCCTAATTAATGAAATTTATTTGCATGATCCAGTAGCTGCAAGGAACTCTTGTTATTATTTGCTAGGATGATATATGTTCTTGTTAGCTAGGGTGGGGTGGGGTGAGGGAGGGAGGGATGCGTTGGCCTTTGAAACTAAATAAGAAAATGAACCTGAAGGAAAAATTAACGATTGGCTACTTATTTTTCGTGACGAAATAAGGTGCTTGGGGTTTTGGGGGGGAGGTGAGGTTGGCCAATTAATATTAAGTAAAAAAATGCAATTTGAAGTAATTTTTATTTTTTGCTCATTTTAGTTTTCTGTAACAGAAAACTCTTGTGCCGGCTTTGTCTGTCTGTTCGCACTTTATTCTGTCCGCAATTTTCTGTCCGCCCTCAGATCTTGAAAACTACTGAGGCTAGAGGGCTGCAAATTGGTATGTTGATCATCCACCCCCACTTATCACACAGCAAATTGCAGCCCTCTAGCCTCCTCAGTAGTTTTTAATTTTATTTAAGGTTAAAGTTAGCCATAATCATGTGTCTGTCAACGATATAGGACAGGCCACCACCGGCCGTGGGTAAAGTTTCATGGGCTGCGGCTCATACAGCATTATACCGAGACCACCGAAAGATAGATCTATTTTCGGTGACCTAAATTAGGCCTTGATTATGAGCTGTACAGAAAACTCGATTGCTCCAAAGAAACTTGGGCGGATTTTTTACTTGTTTATTTTTCAGGACAAAATACAATTCTAGTTGTGTGGGGGGAGGGGGATGTGTTGTAAATTGAAAATTAAATTAAACAAATAAATATAAAATGAATGTAACTCTTGACTCATCTTTATAAGATGCAATTCTAGGTAGGTGTAGGATGAAAAAGGATGTCATTCGAAAATCAAATTAAAAAATTTAATTAGAAGTAAATTTCACTCTTGAATTATTTTATTTTTCGTGACGAAATATAATTTGTATTTATATTTATACGTAATTTGAAATATAAATTAATCTGAAGGGAATGTAGTTAGATCCCTTATTGTAGGAAGTTTAATCATTATCTGCCAGAAAAGTTGAAGTTTAAGATATCTGAAATTAAAAAAATTAAATTAATATATTTAGATAATTTATTTAAGGGAACTCCAATAACTACCTTCCAGTAAAGTAGAACGAGAAGAAATAAGAACTCAAAATAGAAATTGATTTAAAATTATTTAAATTGGTTCATTTATTGAAGGAAGGTTAGTAATTTTCTTCCCTGCAAAGTGAACGTTTAAGAGATCTGATATATATATATATATATATATATATATATATATATATATATATATATATATATATATATATATATATATATATATATATATATATATATATACATATATATATATATATATATATATATATATATATATATATATATATATATATATATATATATATATATATATATATATATATATATATATATATATATATATATATATATATATATATATATATATATATATATATATATATATATATATATATATATATATATATATATATATATATATATATATATATATATATATATATATATATATATATATATATATATATATATATATATATATATATATATATATATATATATATATATATATATATATATATATATATATATATATATATATATATATATATATATATATATATATATATATATATATATATATATATATATATATATATATATATATATATATATATATATATATATATATATATATATATATATATATATATATATATATATATATATATATATATATATATATATATATATATATATATATATATATATATATATATATATATAATTTATATATATGTATAGATCATTAGTTTAATGTTTATTACTGAAAGTTTAAGATATATGAAATGAAAATAGAAATAGTTTAAAATTCATGTAATTAGATCATTGTTTAAGGGAATTTCAGTAATGACCTTCTTTTCAAGTGGAACTTGACGAGATAAGAAATCAAAATAGATTATTTATATATATATATTACCCTCATTATGGAAACTAGACATCTGACGAAGATAAAATAGATAGAGAACACAAACACACAGAAATAACACAAACACACAAAGGCTCCAAGACTTCATTATCAGTATTTAAAAAAAAAAAAATAACTCCCACTTGTTAGCAGAAATATTATAGACTAATATAATAATTATATCTAATATATAATTGGATTACCGGAATTATAACTGAATGCTCATTTTATAAAAATGCTGTTGATTCAAACTGCATTTTACTATAATAAAATATTTATCGTTATTTGACAGATTTATTTTTATTATTGTTGATTATATATGATTATTTTTATAATAATTTTTATTTATTTACCTATATATTTGCCATTACAATGACCTTGTGACACAATACTTTAATCAATGTGTTTTTCTATTTATCATTATATTTTTTTTACAATAAACCTTCATTCACTTATCTCATTAGATCATTCACTGAGTAATACAAAGTTTAATGTTTATTAACCATTCAAATCTGAAAGTTTAAGATATTTGAAATGTTTGAGACAGAAAAACATTAGTTTAAAATTCATTTGCTAATTAGATCATTGTTTAATGTCTTTATTTCAGTAATGATTTTCTTTTCAAGTGGAACTTGTCTTTCAGATTAAGAAATGAAAAAATAAATTTTTATTTTACCCTCCTTAAGACAATATTTTAAACTGTCTATTTCTCACTATATGACTTTAAGACTAAGAGAAACACTGAACCCAAACAAGAGAGAAATATAAGACAAACATTAAAAATTTCTTTTCTCCAAGACTTCTTTAGGTCAGTATTTAGAAAATTAACTCCCACATTGTTCCACAGCAGAAGGATTATAGACTAATAACTAATGGGATTCGTTAAAGAGGGAGTCTTGAATTATATGAATTGGATTACCGGATTTATAACTGAATGCTCATTTTTCTAAAATGCTGTTGATTCAAACTGCATTTTACTCTTAATAAAATGTTTATCGTTATTTGACAGATTTGTTTTTATTATTGTTGATTATATATGATTATTTTTATAATAATTTTTTATTTATTTACCTCATGATAGTTTGCCATTACAATGACCTTGTGACACAATACTTTAATCAATGTGTTTTTCTTTTTATCATTATATTTTTTTTACAATAAGCCTTCATTCACTTATCTCATGATAGTGTATTAGTTTAAATATGACTGGTCTAGTAATACAATACTTTATTCTGTGTGTTCTTTTTTTATTATATTTTTTTTATAGTAATTCGTCATTCGCTTATCTCATGACAGTATATTTGCTGAATTTGGAATGCCTGTCTTTGAAACTTCAGTGTTTGAGACAGAAAAATAAATATTTTCTTAAGTATACTTCCTAGTAAAACAATATTTGAATCTGTGTCTATTCCACATTATCAGACTTTATATTTGTTTCATTTTTTACTGACTGGTTACTTTGCTGTAATTTAATGTCTTTATCTCATTATCACTGATTTTATATTTACTAATTCTGGAACACCTGTGTCTTTCAGATTCCAGGGCACGAGATGAAAAAATAATTTTTATTTAGTATACCTACCTGGTAAGACAATATTTTAATCTCTGTCTATTTCTCACTATTTTTTTACTTTATATTTGCTAATTCTGGAAACACTGTGCCCATTAGACTTCTCAAAAATATATAAGACTAAAAATAAATATCCCCTTTTTTTCTCAACCAGTTTCCCCATTTAATTTAGGGAAAATTCATTTAGAGATGAAAGGCTCGATGCATTTTAATGAATCCCTTCGGTTTTGAAGGAGCATAAAGATGACTTCAAACTTTTCTCATAAAAAAAGTAAATGGGATTCGTTAAAGACTGGGGATTAACTTGGTTTTAATTTTTATTTCAGGAAATTAGCAAGCCGGATTAGGAAATGTAATTATTTATGGTAATGATATTCTTATAAATTTTATTTGTCCCCCCTTGGGAACGATTTTGCTGCGTCTTCTCACAAACTGGCAGAAACGTTTTTGTATGTATAGTTCTATATCTTATCTTTAGATGGTTCTGTGGAATTCCTTTACATTTTATTATTATTATTATTATTCATTATTATTATTCATTATTATTATCATTTTTTATTATTATTATTATTATTATTATTATTATTCTTTTCTAAAATCTTTCAGACGAAACTCATAAATGTAAAGTGTAAAAATGTGGTCAGCTACATTCGCTGCATGTGTTTGATCGGATGAGTCCTTTATTTCAAGAAAAACCATTCCCCTCTATATATAATATATATATGAATATATATATATATATATATTATATATATATATTATATATATATATATATATATTTATATATATAAAACGATATATATATATATATATATTGTAACAATGTGTACCAAGCACCTGGTTATTACACTATTTATCACAGAATTCAAAATTTTACCTCACTTCAGCCAGATACCTAAACTCTCATAACAATAGAATTATGATTGAGAAGTTTTCTAAAGGCAACAGTGATCCCTTCACAAACTTACTAATCATGTGAGAAATCAGTCTATGTTTATCAAAACAAGTTTGACATTATCAACAGTTAAACAAAAAATATCACAAAAAGTAAAGATTATTGGCATCACTCCATCAAACAGCTTTAACTGTTTCCCTGGTCTTAATTCTCTTCAGCAAAACTAAAGGAACAAAACATATTTATCTCTTTGCCTTATGTACACGATTAATCATATTCACTGGTGGTCAATAAATTAAACACTGTTTTTAAAAATATTTTTTTTACAAAAATATATTTTTAAATTCAAAATTTATAATTAGAATTCACAATCTGAAAAGATTTATTGTTACTTGAAAACAACACAAAATTTAATAAATTCTTGAGTTAAATTACAAAAGTTAATTTATCAAGAAATTAAATCTATCAAGTAAAATTTAAACTATCAAGAATTACTCAAGATTTGAAAAGAAAATCTTAGTAAATGGAAATAAAATCAAGTATGCAATGTTGAATTATTAAGAAATTCTTAAATTACTAACTAAATAAATGTTAAACAACCAATATATAAAATATGAAAAATTAAAAGGTTTGCCAAAAACCATTTCACTAAGGCAAAAATCTCTTAATATATCTTATTATACCATGGTAATAATAAGTCATTTTCACTTTACCTTACACAAGCTTGTGAAAACTCTCGCAAAATCACCTGAAATACAGCTGCTCGAGATTCACAAAACACACTTTTGATAGGTGCCTTTGCAGATATACACACTTTTATTGTGTTTATCAGATCTCAAAAGCTAAGATTAATACCAGTGCCCACACAAATATTTTATATTAATAATTTCTCTCTTTTCAAGAAAGAGAGAGAGAGAGAGAGAGAGAGAGAGAGAGAGAGAGAGAGAGAGGAACCACCTGAATGGTCTCTGAAATCAGAATGGGCAAATTTTTGGTATTCCAGCCAGAAATGAAACAATCAGATGATGTCATTATTAAGGCAAAACGTTTTGGGCCAAAACTAACACGTTAGAACAATATATGATCAGAGCAATGCATTTACAAAACACGATGTAATCGATCGAGACCTGTGCTTTTTCTCTCAAAAATGTGTATGTAACTTGAACAGAAAATCTCATGGGACACGATCAAAACAATGCATGATCAGAGCACTGTAATCTTAAACATGATGCAATTGCCATGTGCTTTGGTTTAATGCAATAACTTGTTCTTATTTCTCAAAAAGGCACACGTCTTTACAAGAAAATTATATGGGACAAAACTTTTAACGAAATCTCAGCACGACTCGACTGTTATCTCTCGCTCGTCAACACACAAATCTAACAGGAAACAAGCACCTGTCTCAACTCAAAACAAAGCAATTTCGATATCAGCTACAACATCTGGTCTAACTTACACTTTCTCTCCCACTACTACACTATTATCAAGAAAAATATTATTAATTCTAAGTTGCGCTTTTAAGTTATCTAAATAATTAATTCTTGTGAGACCTGACATTACACTCCATACTATATTTCAACAATTATTATCATTACACAGAATACCTTATAACTAGAAGAGTAAAAATATCAAAATCATGGAGAGATATACATTTTACAAGGCAATATCATGGCATATATATATATATATATATATATATATATATATATATATATATATATATATATATATATATATATATATATATATATATATATATATATATATATATATATATATATATATATATATATATATATATATATATATATATATATATATATATATATATATATATATATATATATATATATATATATATATATATATATATATATATATATATATATATATATATATATATATATATATATATATATATATATATATATATATATTATATCTTATATATATATATATATATATATATATATATATATATATATATATATATATTATATATATATATATAATATATATATAAGATATATATATGATTAATCACTTTTATACAATATATATATATATATATATATATATATATATATATATATATATATATATATATTCAGCTTTCCTTTAATGCATATATATATATAAATATATATATAAATTATTAAATTTATCAAAAAGTCTTAGCATGGCAGCCATTCAGCTTTCCTTTAAGCTATTGAGTAAACTAAATTCTTAAGCTATTGAGACTAAATTCGTTGCTGCACAAGTGACCCAAATGACCTAGTCACCGACACATTAACATTATCATCCCGATTTGTCCCTCTTTTGACCTAGGACAATCATTCAGAAGGCATGGTAAATAAAGCCGAGGATGAGAGGCTGACTGTCACTTCCTTAAGCAGCTCAGTTCAACTAAGCTTCTCAAGAAAACCTTTCCAAAGGCAGATTGAGCTGACTGGATTGTCTATCTGCAGGAATACCTTGGGGAATACAAGCAGATGGCTCGAAACACCTGGACGAGTGACACATCCTTAGCCCGCTACCATGTGGGCCCATTACAAGGGCCCCTACTCTGGACAGCGGCCTTAAAAGGGCCTTGGACAGAGACATTTTTGCAGTTAGCCATACACGCAGGCGAGTGATACAAAATGCTGAGAGGTCACCCTCCAACCTTCCACCCAGATGTCCATGTCAGACTCCTGACGTGAACCAAGTACTACAATTCCTCCTTGGACTCAGGCCCTGATCTACAGTCCACCTCCAACCGCGGGCCCAGTAGTACAGTCATTCTCGAAAGGACCTACCCAGGAACCTGAGTACAATGTCACGTGTATGAACACCCACCGTAATTTTACACCAGAGCCCCGCTAACCCCCCTCCCCTTAAGACGGACCTATTCGCAGTGGACTCATTTTGGACTGTGCCTTGCACTTATTCAAGACTCCAGTAGGAGGATCTTCAGGCGTTGCAAGCCCTTTAACAATTCAATTACCCATTTTCCCTTCTAATGCTTTTCTTTTGTAAATATAATTCCTCAATTTATCTCAAGTGTTTACGTAACATTCGTTATGAAGTAGAGCCCTCAGCTCCTAAAATCATCTCTTGTTCTTTGTTTTTTACGATTTCCCTTCACGTAAGTCAGAACTCCAAGGCCAAATAAATAAAGTTTTCATTGTCGGCCTGTAAAAATCTCTAGAAATCATATAACCCCAGGGGAATTCGTAAAAAAAAAAAAAAAAAAAAAAATATATATATATATATATATATATATATATATATATATATATATATATATATATATATATATATATATATATATATATATATATATATATATATATATATATATATATATAAAAATTATAATTCATAATTAAAAGTATTATTCTATTATTACAATACTTCAACAAGAGTGATGACAATATACAACCTAAAATAAAGGGATAATAAACGTAAAGGGTAGTTATCTGGACCAAACTTGACAAGTGTTAAGCTTCGTGTTTCTGGAGGACTGAATAAGACCTCCTGAAAACTCTCATTTTATTTGTAAAATAAATAACTATCAATAAAAGGAGAAAATGCACTAAAAAAAAAAAAAAAAAAACTAAGGCATTAAAGACACGAGGAATCAAATCGAAACGAGTTAAAATACCAGAGGAAGAAAACCGATGTGTCTCTACAGTCAATCTGCTTTTGTTCGAATTATGCATCTGATCTCATCTGGAGATCACTCTAGCCCTTTGTAGCAGGACTTCTGAAAACTACCTCCCTCGTATCTGCAGTAGTCTGGCGTCCTCAAAGAGATCTTATTACCTTGAGTGGTCTTGTCCTGACCTTTCACCCTCGGGGAATCATGATGGTCTTCTTCTTCTTCTTCTTTAGGATATAACTTCCGCATATAGATAGTGTATAGCATTGTGCATATAAAGCAGCCTCTTATCCGGGAGAGGAGACGAGAGATTATGATATTACGGGATGCGGGTATTGCGCTTGTATTCAGTTCAGAGAAGAAATTCCTTTTTTGGCAGTTATATGCGTTTGAGTTTTTCCAGTCGGCAAATCTCGTTATGAAAAACTAGGTTTTTTTTGCAGGGACTTCGTTCAGTTAAATGTCTGTATCTGAAACGTTCTATTACGCTGTTGGATTGAATGCTGATCTTTGGTACAGTACAAAAATTTACGTCAGTGAGACACTTCAAGTATTTTCCAAGTAGAATTTTTGGCTCTAAAAATCTTTTCGTCTTCTCAACCGGAGCGTCTCTCTGTGTTTATATCTGTGTCCCTTTCGAAATTGGGGTGATTTTGATGAGAATAGGACATTGTTGCAGTGCTTCATTGCTTCCTGTTGCAATATATGGCACAGAAATAACATAAAACAACAGCATTGATCTTTCTTTCTTTAAATCTTCAGCTGAAAGCCCTTATGGACAGTTAACGGACTATAAACCTCAGAGGGCTCCTAAGGGAAGTCAACCTGCAGAGAGAGAGAGAGAGAGAGAGAGAGAGAGAGAGAGAGAGAGAGAGAGAAGAGTTATAGGAAAAGGTGATGAATAATTAAGTATGTCGTGTTGTTCGATTCTAAAACTATTGTTTAGGTTCATACCCTCCTGTTACAATATGAGAATGATGGCTTAGTTATCACGCATTATTAGATTTCAAAACTATGATTGAGGTACAATATATCACATATAACAATATGAGAACAATGGAATAGATATCTGATATTATAAGATTTCACAACTTTGCTTTATGCTGCTTTTACTGAGGTAATTATCAACTTGTACCTGCTGATACGAGAAAGTCTCTTTGCTAACCTGAGTCCGGTTAATCTATTCTCATATTTGAGGCCAAAGGCAGCAACAGGAGAATTCCATTCAACATTTTCTCTCTGGAACTTTTCCCAGGAATACTCAGCCGTCAGAGTTTGTCAGTTCTTTTGCTCGTTGGTGTGATGAAGGAAAAAAGGTATATTTGCACAAATATATTTCTTTTATTTCCTGTTAATTTACGCTTTTATGTGATAACTGATTCACTGGAATGTTGAATGTTTATTTCTTCAGGATATTTGATTGCCTTTATAAATCAAAGATGATGATATGCTTAAATGACTTACCGAATGCAAAGGAGAAAGGGGGTTAAGAGATAAGAAGACGGACAGGCAGAATGATGGATAAGTAAATAGGAAGAGAGAGAGAGAGAGAGAGAGAGAGAGAGAGAGAGAGAGAGCTGGATATAAAATTTACTTTTTAAAGATATCTTTTTTGCTTTTCCATGGAGCATAATTATTAATCCATATTCTAAAAAAAAACGTAGTATATTTCAATTTATCACGTGAAATTTTTTCGATTTTCAGTTTCCTGGAAAACCAGTAATATCGTAATTGTGCATCGGAACCAGTTCAAGGTTCAAGGACGAGCGTACCATTAGCTCATTACGGAATAGGTTTCTCAAAATATCCAATCATAAATCTCAAAAAAGGCGCATCAGAACTAGTTCAGGGTTGACAGAGAGAGAGAGAGAGAGAGAGAGAGAGAGGAGGAGACGAACGAGCCATCATCTAATTACCGAATAGGTTCTCAAACAGTCCAGTCAGTAATATAAAAAAAAATGGTGCATCGTAATTAGTTCAATGTTGACGAGAGAGAGAGAGAGAGAGAGAGAGAGAGAGAGAGAGAGAGAGAGAGAGAGAGAGAGAGAGAGAGAGAGAGGCCGAATGTACCATTCATCTAACTACGTAATAAAACAGGTCCACAAAATGTCAAAATCTGCAAAGAAGCGATCATTTTCCACCGAATCTGAACATATCTTCACCTCCTCAACCCCTCATGTGAGATAGAGTCCTCATTACTCGGCTGAAGTTGGCCCTAATCTCAGCAATTGCAGAGCCCGATGCAGCTTATAAGAAGTTATTTGCAATCGTCAATGCTGTCTCTCTTTCTCCTTTTCATCGGGTCCAGTGCAATAGGAAAGAAAAGGCCTTACCACTCTTCCTTACTTCCCAGGAGGGTCCCTGGTTGTCTTTCCTTCCCTCTTCGGGTGGACTCTAATAAGAGATAGTCTTACCAGTCTTACCAAGTCTAACTTACTTCCCGAGTCTTCCCGGGAAATCCCTGGGATTGCCGAAAGAGAATTCCTCTTTTCTCAAGGTTTCGGAGAGTGCACGTTTTTCTGACCTCGTTCGCGGTCTTCTTTCAGGTGACTGAGTGAAAAACATCAACTGACGTTTCACAGCTCCTCCTCTTTGATCGAGTCTGCAAGTAATTGGGAGCGTGAGGTAAAGCCAGTGTTTTAATTTTTTAATAGATATTCATAACTTCCATTTCATGATTTTTTTTTTCAAGGACTGAAACCTGTATTTATGTCAGAATTTCAGAAAGATGTTCTTTCATGCATTTGCTCTGTTTCGACGAGAATTATTTGACTGAAAATTCTAAAACTTGTATTACAAAATAGAACGTTCGTAATTTTTGCTTATATAGTTTCACTAATTGGAAAACTGATGGATATATTTACCAAGGAAAATAATAACATGCTCTTATTATTTGGCACAAAGGCAGCTGTTTGTATCAAGGAAAAATAGTATTTGATACAGCTGTCCCTTATCAAGGAAAAATAGTATTTGATACAGCTGTCCTGTATCAAGGAAAAATACTACTTGATACAGCTGTTCTGTATCAAGGAAAAAGATTACTATATACAGCTGTTTGTATCAAGGAAAAATATTACTTAATACAGCTGTTGTGTATCAAGGAAAAATATTACTCAATACAACTGTTTTGTATCAAGGAATTATATTACTTGATCGGCTGTTTCGTATTAAGGAAAAATGTTACTTGGTGCAGCTGTTTTGTATCAAGGAAAAGTATTATTTGATACAGCTGTTTTGTATCAAGGAAAAATATTACTTGATGCAGCTATTTCGTATCAAGGAAAAAATTACTATATACAGCTGTTTTGTATCAAGAAAAATATAATCGAGTGTATTATTGTCTGCATAAAAAAGTATTCAGAGAAATTCTTATGCATGGAATATCTGTAAAAGGAGTTGCATTAGCAGACGGATACAACAAATAATGGTAGAATTGGTCTGTAATTAGTCAGGAATTTACACACGGTGAAGACGCTTCTTCCGTGGCCCCAAATTCATTATTGGATGAGTATATATAAAAATGTTGAATCAATTACCCACATAGTTTTAGAGGAAAAGCCCACCTTTCCCCATTTACCCTAATTCTATTTTTATCATATTTCTTTTTCCCCCGTTTCACTATTTCAGCCCTATACCTCTTTTTCCCTTTGTACATTTCAGTCCAGACACTGGACCGTGTACGAAGCTTCAGTGGCATCCTTTCGAAAACAGATAAAAAAGATTTCGACGAATTCTTTATGTTAATCCCTGGTGAGTTTGACTTACTGCATCTATTATTATTATTATTATTATTATTATTATTATTATTATTATTATTATTATTATTATTATTATTATTATTATTATTATTATTGAGAGGAACAAGGGGCCAATGACTTGAAATTCATGCTTCCAAAGAATATGAAATTCATTAGAAAGGAGTAACACAAGATAACGGGAAATGCAGAAAGAAGAGATCACTTATTAAAAAAAGCAAAAATAAATTAACAAATTTAAAGATACATTTGTAAAAGCATGTACTGAGAGTTTCTCCCTTACTGGTTTCAAACCCTTAAAGGTGGTATTCTTTGAGGATCGCTGCCTCTCTGAAGTTATGATTGAAAGAATCTATTTGTTTATTGAAATCATTAACTCAGAAGTTTGTATTGTAATTCCATTTTTCCCAGCTGAGGAATTCATGTTTCATTATGACGGCGAAATTAGTTGTCATCCCTAGCTATTTTCAACAGGCTTATTTTTGGCTAGCTCCATGAGCTTATAGGAATCTGCTTCGATAAAATAAAAAAGCTAGTATACAGAGAAACAAAGCGCATTATGGCATCTCCTTTTGTCACAGCATCAGTATGAATATTTAAGAGAAAACTAGAGTGAAAGGAATAATAATTATAGCTATGATAAGGTGAAAAATTAAATATCAAAACATATTGAAAGCATTAGGAG